>NC_141077.1:22728758-22968758 GCF_041138505.1 Cibotium barometz
CTGCTCTCTGCATGATGTCGTGTTGCATTGCAATATCCATGGGCCCTGTGGGCCATTCAATCCAAGTGCAATTTGTATGGATAAAGGGAAATGCACAAGGAACTATCCACGAGCTTTTGCACAAGAGACTACTGTGGATGAGAGTGGTTACCCCGTGTATATGCGTCGAAATGATGGAAGAACTGTGGCATTGAAAAAGTGTAATGTTGATAATAGATGGGTTGTGCCATATAACCCTTATCTTTCAATCACATATAATGCTCATGTAAATGTGGAAATATGCTCAACAATATCAGCAGTGAAATATCTTTACAAGTACATATACAAGGGGCATGACAGAGCAACAATAAGATTTAGCACTGTACAAGGTGGGGATGTTAATGCTGCTTGCGTAGTCGATGAGATTCAGAGGTATTTGGATGCACGTTACGTCTCTGCATCAGAGGCATGTTGGAGACTCTTTGAGTATGATTTACACAATGAGAAGCCTGATGTGCAACGGTTGCAGGTACACTTAGATGGGGGTCATAATGTTATCTTCAGAGATGATGATAATATTGCAGATGTTTTTCAGAGGGAAAATGTAGGCAAGACTACTATGACTGAATGGTTCACCTGTAATCAACAACATCCTGAAGCAAACAATACATTGTATAGTGATTTCCCTCAACAATGGGTTTGGAACTCCAGGTTGAAGAAATGGACCAAAAGAAAGATTGGAAACACTATAGGGCGCATGTACTTTGTAGCTCCTTTGGCAGGTGAGGCATACTATGTTCGCCTACTTCTTACAATATGTAAAGGATCTAAGTCATTTGAAGATTTGCGTTCGCTCAATGGTCACATCTATCCTTCTTTCAAGGCAGCTTCCATTGCCAGAGGGATACTGGAAGATGATTCTGAATGGGTTGCATGTATGGAGGAAGCATCATCTATGCAAAATGCCTTGCAGTTGAGATGTCTTTTTGGTACTATATTGCTATTTTGTGAGCCTTCCTGTCCAGGAATATTGTGGAAGAGATTTCGAGAAGAAATGATAGAAGATTTTCTATACGAGTTATCGAGAAGCAGGGGTCAGTTTATTGGTATTGAAAAATTAGCTGAAACTCATGCACTACTACATTTGGAAGAAATTCTTCGTGCTCAGAGACGGACATTAGCAGATTTTGAAGGGATGCCTGAACTAAACAGAACTGATTTGGAAGTCTTGGGTGAAAATACATTGCTTTTGGAAGAGAGATCTTTTGATACTGTGGAACAATATAACCTGTCAAGTGCTATGGAGTCAACTTTAACAGATAGCCAGCGCGTTGCTTTCGATGTTGTAATGCATGCAATTGCGACAGATGCAGGTGACATTTTTTTCCTGGATGGTCCGGGGGGATCGGGCAAGACCTATTTGTATAATTGCTTGCTTGCGCGAGTACGTGGACAAGGGTATGTTGCTTTGGCCACTGCATCGTCAGGTATTGCTTCTCTACTCTTGGCGAATGGACGTACTGCACATTCTAGATTCAAGATACCTCTGGAGCTAAACAATTCTTCAACTTGCAAAATCCCTGTACATGGACAACTTGCTGAGGTTTTGAGAGTTTGTAAGCTCATTATTTGGGATGAGGCTCCAATGATTCATCGTTATGCTTTTGAAGCATTGGATAGGAGCTTACAAGATGTATTATTCTCAGATAAGCCATTTGGTGGAAAGGTTGTATTAATGGGAGGAGATTTTAGACAAATCTTGCCTGTTATTATGAAGGGAAGACGTGAGGATATTGTTAATGCAGCATTGTGTCGTTCCTTTCTATGGAACCCTATCAAAGTTCTAAAGTTAGCTGGAAATATGCGTATTCAATCAAGCAATACTAATGGATGCAATGAGTTTAAACAGTGGGTCATGAATATTGGGAATGGAGTGGATTGTAGCAATGATAATACGATGGTGACACTACCAAGTAATATGGTCTTGCAAAGATCGAGTCTTAAAGACTTGGTACATTGGGTATACTCTGAATTGGCTATCACTACGACATATGCTTCATACTTTAGTGAGCGTGCTATTCTTGCTCCGATAAACAGTCAAGTGGATATTGTGAATAAGACAGCTTTGGATGCAATGCCTGGTGAGCCTAAGGAATATTTCAGTGCAGATTCAATTCTTGAAAATGATGAAAATTCATTCCTGTATTCCACAGAATTTTTGAACACAATCGACCTTCGGGGCGGATATCCACCTCACTGCTTGGTTTTAAAGTTAGAAGCTCCTGTTATTTTGCTTCGTAACTTGGATCCAAGACGTGGACTCTGTAATGGTACGCGGATGATATGTAAGGCCTTTCACTCTAAAGTCTTGGAGACTGAAATCATCACTGGTACTAAAGTTGGTGAAAGAGTATTTCTTCCACGGATTACCTTTATATGCAGCGAGGCCCAACTACCATTCACCATGAGAAGGAGACAGTTTCCCGTGCGGCTGGCATTTGGCATGTCAATAAACAAATCACAAGGCCAAACCCTAAATGTCTTGGGGTTGTATTTGGTGACTCCAGTGTTTACTCATGGACAACTGTATGTTGCGTTGTCACGAGCACGGTCTCCTCATGCTGTTAAGGTGTTACTTGAGGATAACGCTAATGTGGAGTGTTCATTTGATGATCTTCAAAGTTATAGACCTACAACAAACAATATTGTTTATAAGGAGATCTTAATGACTTCAGAGTGACAAGTCAGGTTTCTTATTTAAGTTCTGCAATTTGATTAATTTTGTTGTGATTTCTTTTTTTATACATATTTGTCCATGGTAAAAGTACCTATTTTTGTTGTTTATGTTTTGACAGACATGTCTAAGATTACCTTTACATTGGACATGCCTTTGTCGAGGATAGTACGTGAGTTTTTCTCTATATTTGCTTAACTTTTCTTGATTACAAAGTATGGAACATGACATTCTATACTAATGTCTATCTGTATACAGAGCCACCGCTATGGTCAGCTCCTATTACTGCAGGTCACGTAGCAGGGATTATGATTGATGCTTATAGGGATGGGTAAGTATAAGTGAAATTGTTAGGCATTGTATGAATATTTTTTGAACCTATATATAAATAATTGTATAACCTATTTGTTATGATTTGATTTTAGGATATTACATGACATTGATACGTTTATGGTAAGAGTTGTCGACGAAGGCATCGAGATGTACGGGATTGGTGTTCCTAATGAGGAGTGGGGTGTGTATTTGTTTTGGAGAGAGATGGACAGATGCTTTGCATCATTTGAGGGGTATTCAGTACCCGATGAGTGGTTGTTTCTTACATCCATCATGGCCATTGGTATTCGTTATGCGTTTTATACTAGAGCTCCTCATGTACCATCGACTCGATGTTCTATTGTACGAGGTAATTTTGATTATGTTTTTCTATTATAAGATTTTTTTGAGATTTTATTTATCGATGTGTCGTTATGTGCAGATTTGATTTATCATTGTTTCGTTTGTGCAGGTCCTTTGCATTCATCGATAGTAGAGCATGTGCGGGATGGATCACCGCTTTACAATAGAGAGCGTATTGTGATGAGGAGACAATTGAATGATCCTTCTCACAAGAGAAGAATTCAATTTGTTGATTCTGACATTACTGACTAAGAATACGTATTTTGTGGTGCATTTTGAGAATATGTAATATTGGTCCTTTTTTGCATCTTTGTATGCTACATTACTATGATATTTTTGTTTTCGCCATAAATCTACGAGACATGGATGTTATTTTGAGATATGTATATATAAAGTCACTTGAAATAATGTATTGTGTTTACTTAAAACATGACCTAAATTGGAGAAACTGAGTTTATTTTTTCTAGAACTCTACCTGTCGGCCGCAGCAACACGCGGGTCCAATACTAGTGCATCTTTCTATGCATAGAAATCAAATTTAATGAGAATGACACTTTTGTAATAAAAAAACTCCTTTATGCATCTTTCTATGCATAAAAATCAAATTTAATGAGAATAACACTTTTGTAATAAAAAAAATTCTTTATGCATCTTTCTATGCATAAAAATCAAGTTTAGTGAGAATAACACTTTTGTAATAAAAAAATTCCTTTATGCATCTTTCTATGCATAGAAATCAAACTCGATGGGAATAACACTTTTGTAATTAAAAAAATCCTTTATGCATCTTTTTATGTATAAAAATCAAATTTAATGAGAATAACACTTTTGAAATTTTAAAAAATTTCTTTATGCATCTTTCTATGCATAAAATCAATTTTAATAATTAATATCAGTGATACACCCATGCATATTGATAGGTGAAGATGTACATGGAGTAATTAGAATATTTTTTTTAGATGCAAAAATGGTGGGAATTACTCTTTTGAAATAACATAAAAACAAACTTTCTTTTCCATAAAATTCTAGAAAATTTTGCCATAACCTCCTTTGTATGGCTGACCATTTCTCATTTTTATCATTCTTTATTTAACTTAAATTAACCCAAATTATATTTATAGAACTCTAATCTACACAATTTTCTAAATTCAAGAGAGTAAACAATAAGAAGAGTTTAATTAATCCTTTAGTTGATCTTTCTAGGATTGAGAAAGGTTGGAATGTAAAGAGGAGAAGGGGGTGGCCTTTTTATCAAAGGCCTAGCATTTGAACTTAATTCAACATCTGCAAAACATAAAAATTAAGAAAACCATAGATTCTTCATTAAACAAGTAAGAAAATTAGCTTACATGGAGCTTGTAAGCTCTCCTTTGGCTTGAGGGATTGAGGGTTCTACTCTTGTTGGAAGCAAGAGTGGCCACCAATTCACTTTGGAGAGGATTAGGCCAAAAACAATTGAATTATTAAAAAATTCAATGTAGATGGCTCAAGGCAGGAGTAGAGTAATAGTGCATTAAACACCATTAAGCTTTTACAAAGGGAGAGGCTTCTATTTGTAGGAAAAGGTGAGCCTCTAACCAAGCAAACTGATTCTAGAATTTTCCAGATTAGTTTGGTCAATTTTCGACCATTTTTGGGTCAGTTCAGCTTACTTTTTGGATCTAGCTTTGAAATAGGAGAGAGGAGAGATAAAAATATCTTATTTTATTGATTGAAAATTGGGAGTAATGATGAGAAAAAGGTGCCTACCTCATGAGGGGAGATCCCCACACTACTGAGATGTCAAAATTCAATTTTTTTATTGTTTTCTTTTGTCCTTAGTCCACTCTTCATCTTATGTGAGTATTTACTCATTTTTGGGGAGGTTTTCTTTAATTCTTCAATTTATCTCCTCCCTACATTTGGATTAATCTTATTGGTCTATAGGAACCTTAATTAGACCATAATCTAAAAATTTCTGAAAATCTGGACCCTTAGGCTAAGGTCCTTTATACCTATTTTTAATTAATTCCAATTGCACATTGAAAAGTTCTTTTTGAATTTCTGTTTCAGGGGAAAAAAAAATTAGACACTAGGAGGATTTTTATATCCAAAAATATCTCAATTTTGAATTACCTCCCTCTAGATATTTTCTCTCTCCAGGCCAAAACAGGGTTAAAAAATAATCATTTAATGAAACTATAGTATCACTAATCATAATCCTCCAAAATTAATCTGGTGAATCCTAATTTCTATTTTTTTTCTCATCGGTGTACTTAAGGCATCATTGGCAACCAGAATGCTCACCACACCTGTCCACTCAGGGGCCTTTTCAATAGTTCCTAGCTCATAGTACTCGTAATATATTCACTTATAAAAATCAAAATGGAATCTCCATCGAAGATCAGTAAGATCAACCAACAGATCCATATAAAAGAGCCATGGACTCATCCGTTGAGGACCAGCAAGGTCAATCAACCAGATCCATGCCCGAATTCAGAAAACAACTCTTACTCCTTGTTCCAATATCTTCCCCGATGCACGTGTGGATATCTTCGGCGACCTAGAGCCCGAGCACCGTATGGTTAGCACCCTCTAGGATCCTTCGTAGGTCACCTAGCGCTTCACTCATAAGCCGCTTCCTTAGTCCCTCATCCACCATACCGGAAGCTCACCATTTAAATCAAACCGAGGCTGGTCAAGACCTCGGCCGACCTTGCTACGCAAGACGTCCTCCGTTGACTCTCCGTCAGCTGTTGCAACTTTATCAGATAGGTCTCCACGACTTCATTCACAAGACGGTCAAAATTCTTCCCGAGCATTTTTGACATAAAACAATCATTTTAAAATAGGTCATAAATACAGTTTCTATAACAAACTCTCGTCTTTCCACATTGTTCCACATCAATCCTCATTTATTTCATATGTATTCCCATTCTCATCACATCTTTTCTCATTTATCCGCATCAGATCTCATCCACTCTACCCATATCCACATCTCATTATATTATATTCATTCACATCACATATCACATCTATCCCAATTTACATCACATCTCATTCACTCACATCCTGATTCACATGACATCACATCTCATTCATTCACATCCCGATTCACGTCACATCACATCTATTCACGTCCATCACATTCATTTACATCACATCCATTTACATCCATCACATCACATTCATTCATATCCATCACATTCATTTATTCATATCCACCACATTCATTCTCATAACCATCCCATCACATGCATTCTATCCACATTATATCACATCACTTCTATCCACATCATATCTCATTCACACATCTCATCTCATTCATCCTTATCCATCCAATCGTTCACATGTACGACTACTCACATCTATCCATACATTCATATCTATCACTTCACATCCACATATATTCATGTCACATCACATTGTTTCACATACACATCCATTCTTTCACATACACATCCACATCCATTCTTTCACATACATCCACATCCATTCTTTCACTTACTCATCCGCATCCATTCTTCACATACACATCCATATCCATTCTTCACATACACATCCACATCCATTCTTCACATACACATTCTTCACCCATTCTTCACATACACATACACATCCATCCATTTATTCACATCTATCTGATTCACATCACATCTCATCACATCTATTCACATCACATTATATCCATCCATTCATTCACATCTATTCACATTATATCCATCCATTCATTCACATCTATCTGATTCACATCACATCTCATTTCTATGCAAGTTTTCAGTTTGATTTTCTTTTGAATACAAGGAGTATTTCTTGAATTAGTGTCCCCCAAAACTTCTTGATCGAAATTTTGAATTTCATACCAGAATTCCTTGAATTCTATAACCTTGATCCACATATCAATTCGAAGGGTCTCAAACTTAGTTTTAGATTTAGCGGGAGTTTTGAGTGTATTTTTCTAAACTGGTCACACCTTCTTTCCTCGAAACTGACGACGACGAAAGAGTTTGGTCTTGGTCATAGTCTAATTCAAGGTTCAAGTCGGATAAGATTTTTCCTGATCTATCTTTCTCGAAAAGGTTTGATAATCCAGTTACTATTTTACTGAATTTCTTTCTTTGAATATTCACTTAACTGATTTCTAAATTAGTTACGAATTCCAATGAGGAAAAGATTAATCATTTATCTGAATATTTCCATCTCGATAGATTTCCTGAATTCTCTTTTTACAATCCATGTGAACATAAAACGATAGAAATTTCTCTCTTAGAGTATTTAATTATTCATTTATCAAATACTCATAGAATTTAAGCATAGAATTTAAGAGAATTCTAATTTTGATATAAAAATTCTTTACGATGCATAAAAATCAACTTCATTGGGAATAACACTTTTATTAAAAAAATCCTTTTATGCATCTATTCATGCATAAAATCAAATTTAATAGGAATAACACTTTTAAAATAAAATGAATTTCTTTATGCATCTATTTATGCATAAAAATTAATTTTTATAAGAATAACGCTTTTATAATAAAAAAATTTCTTTATACATATTTCTATGCATATAGATCAAATTTAATCAGAATAATACTTTTATAATTTAAAAAAATTCTTTATGCGTCTTTCTATGCATAAAAATCAAATTTAATGAGAATAACACATTTGTAATAAAAAAATTTCCTTTATGCATCTTTCTATGCATAGAAATCAAATTTAATGAGAATAACACTTTTGTAATCAAAAAATTTCCTTTATGCATCTTTCTATGCATAGAAATCAATTTTAATGAGAATAACACTTTAGTAATCAAAAAATTTCCTTTATGCATCTTTCTATGCATAGAAATCAATTTTAATGAGAATAACACTTTTGTAATCAAAAAAATTCCTTTATGCATCTTTCTATGCATAGAAATCAATTTTAATGAGAATAACACTTTTGTAATCAAAAAAATTCCTTTATGCATCTTTCTATGCATAGAAATCAATTTTAATGAGAATAACACTTTTGTAATTAAAAAAATTCCTTTATGCATCTTTCTATGCATAGAAATCAATTTTAATGAGAATAACACTTTTGTAATAAAACAAATTCCTTTATGCTTCTTTCTATGCATAAAAATCAAATTAAATAAGAATAACACTTTTGTTTTTAAAAAACAATCCTTCATGCATCTTTCTATGCATAGAAATCAAATTTAATGAGAATAACACTTTTGTAATTAAAAAATTCCTTTATGCATCTTTCTATGCATGAAAATCAAATTTAATGAGAATAACACTTTTGTAATTTAAAAAATTCCTTTATGCATCTTTCTATGCATAGAAATCAATTTTAATGAGGATAAAACTTTTCTAATAAAACAAATTCCTTTATGCATCTTTCTATGCATAAAAATTAAATTTAATGAGAATAACACTTTTGTTTTAAAAAAAACTTTATGCATCTTTCTATGCATAGAAATCAAATTTAATGAGAATAACACTTTTGTAATTAAAAACTTCCTTTATGCATCTTTCTATGCATGAAAATCAAATTTAATGAGAATAACACTTTTGTAATAAAAAATTTCCTTTATGCATCTTTCTATGCATAAAAATCAAATTTAATGAGAATAACACTTTTGTAATTTAAAAAATTCCTTTGTACATCTTTCTATGCATAGAAATCAATTTTAATGAGAATAACACTTTTGTAATTAAAAAAAATCCTTTATGCATCTTTTTATGCATAAAAATCAAATTTAATATGAGAATAACACTTTTGTAATAAAAAAGTTCCTTTATGCATCTTTCTATGCATAAAAATCAAATTTAATGAGAATAATACTTTTGTGATAAAAAAAATTTCCTTTATGCATCTTTCTATGCATAGAAATAAATTTTAATGAGAATAAGACTTTTTAATAATAAAAAAATTCTTTATGTATCTTTCTATGCATAAAAATAAAATTTAATGAGAATAACACTTTTTTAATTAAAAAATTTCCTTTATGCATCTTTCTATGCATAGAAATTAAATTTAATGAGAATAACACTTTTGTAATTAAAAAATTTCTTTTATGCATCTTTCTATGCATAAAAATCAAATTTATGAGAATAACACTTTTGAAATAAACAAAATTCCTTTATACATCTTTATATACATAGAAATCAAATTTAATGAGAATGACACTTTTGTAATTAAAAAATTCCTTTGTGCATCTTTCTATGCATAAAAATCAAATTTAATGAGAATAACACTTTTGTAATAAAAAAATTTTCTTTATGCATCTTTCTATGTATAAAAATCAAATTTAATGAGAATAACACTTTTGTAATAAAAAATTTCCTTATACATCTTTCTATGCATAGAAATCAAACTCAATGGGAATAACACTTTTGTAATAAAAAAATTCCTTTATGCATCTTTTTATGTATAAAAATCAAATTTAATGAGAATAACACTTTTGAAATTTTAAAAAATTCCTTTATGCATCTTTCTATGCATAGAAATCAATTTTAATAATTTATATCAGTGATACCCATGCATATTGATAGGTGAAGATGTACATGGAGTAATTAGAATATTTCTTTTAGATGCAAAAATGGTGGGAATTACTCTTTTGAAATAACATAAAAACAAACTTTCTTTTCCATAAAATTCTAGAAAATTTTGCCATAACCTCCTTTGTATGGCTGACCATTTCTCATTTTTATCATTCTTTATTTAACTTAAATTAACCCAAATTAGATGTATAGAACTCTAATCTACACAATTTTCTAAATTCAAGAGAGTAAACAATAAGAAGAGTTTAATTAATCCTTTAGTTGATCTTTCTAGGATTGAGAAAGGTTGGAATGTAAAGAGGAGAAGGGGGTGGCCTTATTATCAAAGGCATAGCATTTGAATTTAATTCAACATATGCAAAACATAAAAATTAAGAAAACCATAGATTCTTCATTAAACAAGTAGGAAAATTAGCTTACATGGAGCTTGTAAGCTCTCCTTTGGCTTGAGGGATTGAGGGTTCTACTCTTGTTTGAAGCAAGAGTGGCCATCAATTCACTTTGGAGAGGATTAGGCCAAAAACAATTGAATTATTAAAAAATTCAATGTAGATGGCTTAGGACAGGAGTAGAGTAACAGTGCATAAAACACCATTATGCTTTGAGTAAGAGTTGTTTTCTGAATTTGAGCATGGATCTAGTTGTGTTCTGAATTCGGGCATGGATCTAGTTGATTGACCTTGCTGGTCCTCATCAACGGATGAGTCCATGGCTCTTTTATATGGATCCGTTGGTTGATCTTGCTGATCTTCAACAGAGATTCCATTTTGATATGTGAATATATTGCCGGTTACTATGAGCTAGGAACTATCGAAAAGGCCCCTGAGTGGATAGGTGGTGAGTGTTCTGGTTGTTGCCAATGATGCCATAGGTACACCGATGAAGGAATGATTGGAAATAAGGATTCAACTGGAGATTTTGATGATTATGATCAGCGACACAATGGTTTCATTAAAAGATTGTTTTTAGAAGATGCTGATTCTGTGAAAAAGGCAATTTCATATTGGGTGTGTAAGTGGTGTGACTAGTTTTAAGTTTGCATGAATTTTCGGCTAGGAGGCTTGGGAACTCTTTTCCCTGGAACCCGGGACAAAACCTAACCAAATTCCTAATTGGATCCCATCACTACAGTGGTTGGGTGGTTGGCTATTCCATGGGACTGGATGGGATTAGAGGCTAGACTGATGGATCCCTAAAATGAGACTTAATTTCTGTTGGTACGATAGATGAAGTAAATCCTGGATAAAAATTGTTCTATGGAAAATAATCAACGGGTGTGCCTCTCAATGAAGAAAAAAGCGTTGGTCTCTATGATCCAAGTGCAATCTTTCCCTTGATCTGACTATGGGACTTACGGGTTCGGTCATATCAGTTCAGTTAGTTAAGGCTTTTGACTTCATTAGAGAAAATTGGAGGAATCGCCCGTGAACTGCAGCTCTTTACTGGTGGCAGTATATACGAGTAAATCTAAGATCTTGAAATTATAAGCTAAAATGCTATCCAGATGATGAATTCGAATGTGGTTGATATGATTTTAAAATTTTGGTTGAGATCTGATGAGTTGAAGTGGATTCTGATTGAAAAATGATGATTCCTTAATTTTTGGTTGAAAAGCGATAAACTGAGCAAAACCACAATGAGGATGAATGGGAGGAGTCCCTGTGTTGATGTTTGTAACTGGAATGATGATAATGACTTCAGCAAATCACTATGAGATTAGTGGATTGTGCTGATAGATTACTACTGTTAACTCTTGACCCAGTGGATCAAGTTAAGGGATGACAAATTAAAAATCTATAAAATTGAAATCCCCCCATAAAGGACTGTTCAGATGGAAATTTTGGTCTAATAGACCATTATTACGTTAAAGATATGAATGATATGTTCTGAATGAATTGTTATCTGATAATGCGAGTATCTTTATCCCACGATTCTGTGGGGAGCCGACCTATCTAAAGAACCCCAGAATCAGATGAATCAAAAATCGGATTTGAATCATAAATAAGGGGAACTTAACAAGATTTTCGTAGGAACATGGATCGAGGTCATCGTGGTAGAAATGATAACCCCCAACTCGATGAGGAAGAGCTCAACCTGGATGTTCGTAAAACTCTTCATGGCTCGCAGCCTGGACCTTTTAAGGGTGAAGGGAAAAACTTGGGAGAGTCCGTGCAAAAGTGGATTGAAGCAATGGAAGAATACTTCGATGTCACCAGGTACAATGAGAAGAGCAAAATGGCTCTTGCAAGGCTGACGATTGTAGAAACAGCCAAAGTGGCATGGAGAAACCACTCCGAGACAAACCGTCTGGATCGAAATACCCAGACATGGAATGATCTCAAAATTTACCTAAGGACGAGGTTATGTCCTCCCGGCTTTTTGGAAACAAAGATGAACGAATTCTTAGAGCTAACCCAAGGGAGCAGAACTATTGAAGTATATCACCAAGCGTTCGCTCTTCTCCTCAAATGCTCGCCACCACTGAATGAAGAACAGCTGATGGCCAAGTTCATTCGAGGACTGAATGAACCTTTGAATATTTTGGTGAAGAACGCCAAGCCAGTTTCCATGGCCCGAAGTAGTGCGGATGGCAAAGGATTTCTCCAAGGCCTTTGATGTCAAGGTCCCACCAAAGCCAACACCATCACCTTTCAAAAGATTATTAGTTCCAGAAGGTGATTCCAACTTTCCACCGCCTAAGAGATATCAAGGTCAATCCCAGGATAGGGGAAGTTCCAGAATGGAAGAAATATCCTTTTCTCGAAACTCAATCCCCTGGAATTTAACTTCAGAAGTTTCACCCTTGAAATGCTATAACTGTCAAGGATTTGGACATCGTAGTATGGATTGCCCAACTCCTTTTGGATCAAGGTTTGGGAAATCAGGGAGGATCAAGATTCCAGACTCCAGCTCCTTCCTTCCAGAGTAATTAGGTTTCTATCCGCCAAATTCAGGGAAATCCCAGAGGTAGACCCTCTAACCAACCTGTAGCTTCAATCCAAAGTAATGCAAGACCTCTACCTCAGAATAGGAAAAGTCAAAGAGAGTTGTTCCCAAATCGGCCATCCACTTCCAAGGCAGTAACGCTGGAAGTGATTGAAGAAGAAGAAGAAGATAAAAGAGATCATACTCCACCTGCGAGATGAGGACATCTCGTGTTTTTTTAAGTGGGGTAGGATGTAAGATTCCTCCCCCAGCCCCTCAAGATGTCCAATCTCTCCCCCTGTAATCATTCCCCTTGTCAGAATATTAACAGATCTTGTTTCTACCTATTTTGGCTTAGAGACAGAAATATTCTAGAGAGAGGTTATTCAATTTTTAGATATTTTTTGATGGAAAAATGTCTCTTCTTATTAAAATAAATTCCCCCAAAATAGAAGTTCAAAAAGAAATTCAGAAGATGCATTAGAAATAAATTATAATCTGTTCAAAAGGCCTTAGCCTAAGGGTCCAGATTTTTTGAAAATTTTAAATTAAGGTTTTAAGGAGCCAATTAGATTAATCCAAATATAGGGAGGAGATAAATTAAAGAAATAAAGAAAATCTCCCCAAAAATGAGTAAATACTCACATAAGATGAAGCTAAGGACAAGGTTATTAGTTAAAAAAGAAGAGATATTTAGAGGAAATGATGCATTTTTGATACCTCGGTGTGGGGGAATTCCCCTCATGAAGGAGGCGTCTATTTCACATGTGTGGTGGAGTTTTAAACTCTCAAATAATGAGATATTTTATCTCTCCTCTCTCCTCTTTCAACTAGAACCAAAAAGTAAGCTAACCTGACCTCAAAAAGTGACCAAACTGATCTGGAAAATTCTAGAATCAGTTTGCTTGGTTAGAGGCTCACTTTTTCCTATAAATAGAAGCCTCCCCCTTTGTAAAAGCTTAATAATGTTTTATGCACTGTTACTCTACTCCTCCCAGAGCCAAAAACATTGAATTCTTTGATAATTCACTTGTTTTTGACTATTTCCTCTACAAAAAATTGGTGGCCACTCTTGATCCAAGCAAGAGTAGAACGCTCAATCCATCAAGCCAAAGGATAGCTCACAAAACTCCATGTAAGTTAGAAATTCTATTTTTTTTCTAATTCTATTCTATGGTTTTATGATTTCTTGCTTCTTTTAAATTAAAATTGGATGTTATGCCTTGATGGAAAGGCTTCCCCCTTCTAATTCTATTCTATGGTTTTATGATTTCTTGCTTCTTTTAAATTAAAATTGGATGTTATGCCTTGATGGAAAGGCTTCCCCCTTCTCTTCATTGAATTCAGCCCTTCTTTATCCAAGATGTGTAATCAATTAAATAGAGTTAAACTTTTCGTATTGTTCTCTCTTAAAAAAATGAGAATTGATTAGATTAGAGTGCTAATTTCATCTTGAGTTAAATTCTAAGTAGAGTTAGAATGCAAAAATTGAAAAATGGTCAGCCATACAAAGGAGGTGATGGCAAAAAAAATTTAAATTTTATAGAAATAAGTTTTATCTTTATGTTATTCAAAAAGAGTAATCCCCTTTGTTTGTGTATTCTAAAAGTGTTATTTTCATTCTATGCATAGAAAGATGCATATTAGAAATATTTTTATTGTAATTCATTAGAATTAATTTCTATGCATAGAAAGATGCATATTGAAAATATTTTTATTGTAAAAGCATTATTTTCATTAGAATTAATTTCTATGCATAGAAAGATGCATAAAGGAATTTATTTTTATTTCAAAAGAGTTATTCTCGTTGATTTTGATTTTATGCATAGAAAGATGCATAAAGGAATGTATTTTTATTTCAAAAGAGTTATTCTCATTGATTTTGATTTTATGCATAGAAAGATGCATAAAGGAATTTATTTTTATTTGGAAAGTGTTATTTTCCTTAAAATTAAATTTATACATAAATAGGTGTATAAAAGGATTTTTATAAAAGTGTTATTCCCTCAGAAGTTGATTTTTATAAAAGAATGAATGGATGGATAGGTGTGATGTGAATCAGATAAATGTGAATGAATGGATGGATAGATGTGATGTGATGTGAATCAGATAAATGTGAATGAATGGATGGATGGATGTGGATGTATGTGAAGAATGGAAGTGGATGTATGTGAAAGAATGGATGTGGATGTATGTATGTGAAAGGATGGATGTGGATGTATGTGAAAGGATAGATGTGGATGTTATGTGATAAGTATGGATGTGGATGTATGTGAAAGGATAGATGTGGATGTGTATGTGATAAGTATGGATGTGGATGTATGTGGAAGAATATATGTGGATGTGAATGTGATGGATATGAACGAGAATAGAGGCGATGAGATGTGATGTAAATTGGATAGATATAAATGTGTGCGCTTTTGCCGCACAGGTCGTAGCTGGGGACTTGCCGGACACCGTATGCAAGCCACGAATGGCTGCAAGCATACAACCAGGGAAGGAAGCTCAAACAGAATGCAAAGGGTGTGTCACTCATCGCTCAACCGCCGCCTTGAAGGATTCCCGCGTCGCAGTGAAGAAGGAGCCGCCCGTCGACGCCGCTCTACCGCCGTGCCGCTACACAGTGCTCGATCGCTCTCTCACTCTCTCTCTCTCTCTCTCACACACACGCAGGAGAAGGAAACCAAAGAGATAAGGCAAGAGCACTCTTGTATTCACAACACATGAGAATGCAGATTTTAGGGTTACATTTGGCTCTTATAGGTGACTTGGCCGTTCATACTTGGGTGCCCATACATGGCCGATCGATCCTAACCCTTATCCTACTGATATTCAGGGTGCGCCTCTCATCGGCGATCACCCAATCCCTTCATCCTTAACATATGGTCCCGACAAGCCCGGCCCATGACTCAGAATATTTAAATTAATGACGTAAAACATAGTACGTCTGAATGTCCGTCATAGGTTAACATGCCCCCCTTCCTGATGTAGATTCCGTCCTTGGAAGCTATGGTATGGTAAGCTCGATAGGGTTGTTGTGGTGGACCATCTGCAAAACAGGGAAGTAGAGTGAAAGTATGCTCGAATTCAAAAGATATAAAGTGTATAAATTCAAGCATGTTAGACCACAATGGATGTTGCTATGAGAACTTAGTTTAAGGGTCACATGAATGAGCTAGTGTAGCAAATTAACAGGAGTTTAAAATTATTGAAAGTAAATCAAGAGTAAGCAAGGTATCAAAGGTTAATCAAGGTTTATAACTGGCCTAAGTCCAGGAAAATAACCAAGCTTAATAAATAAACAGATGACCACACTGTGTCTACTCTAAGAACAAGTTATTACCACAAGCCTAGGGACACAAGAAACATCAGAGTTACAGGAGTTTTTTGCCTCTTTTTTTTTTAATGCACGTGACAATTTTTACACACAATGGTGACCTTCCTAAGGCAAAACTAATATCGATCCTAGTACCATGTTTAACACAAGGCATTATCCAGGAATCTATTAGCTCACTTTAGGCAAGGATACCCCTTACCAACCAAGGCATCGGTCTGGAGTAGAATACTCCTCGCCTACCAAGTATCAATAAGGCGATAGGCCAACATTAAAGCACATCATAGACTTGTATTGCCATTTATTGTAGGCTTTTTTTTAAAATCTATTTCTTTTGATCTTCGCTCTCCTGAACTATAATTTGTCTTGCATCCTTTCGACAAAGGGGTAATAGCTATGTCCTAGAGGTCAACACACACATGGCCAGGTGTCAAACATTAAGATGGTTTGACCCTAGACCTAAGACAATCGTATTCCAAGGTTAACTAAAGACGTCATGCTGCCTAGGAATATTTCCAATAAAGTTAAGCTCATTAATGATGTACACTAGCATGCAAGCAACTTCAAAAACTAAGTAGTACATTGACAATTTCCATGTGGTCATGCATTATAGTTTATGCAATTAATTGAACAGAGTAAAAACGAAAGAGAGTGGGTATGGAAGAATTACACCTGTAATTGGAGATCTCCTTGATTTGACGAGACAGCTTGCAATTTGATGTAGATATATTTTGATGAACGTTGCGGCAGTCTCAGGACTTGAAAGCGAACCCACCTCAAACTTTTTAACCTGTACAATCAACTAATAAGCACTATACCTCGAGAGGCACATCAGTGTGAAAAATTAAAGACTCGTTTAAGGAATCCAAACTAGAAAAAACTTGAAAACTCTAACCTACCTAAATTAGCCATTCTAATTCCTCAACATTTTCCTCTCTGGCTAGTACATCTATATGATCCCATTCAGTTTCAATTATAGGATAGCACATGTGAAATATCTGAGAAAGGTATAGACGATACCTCTCACCAAAGGTGGGAGTGGATGAAGTGTATGATGATTGTGCATCTGCCATATCTGCAAACACAGATATAGCATCAGTAGGTTTATGACAGGTCAATCTAGTTCTTGATTGTATACGGATATTTATCCTCTTTTCGTGCTCTTGCTCTTTTTACTATTTTTTGTTTTTCTTTTCTTTGTTTTTTTTTTTATATGAAGCTATATATATACATCCCCTTGAATTTGGCAATTACATGGTCAGGGGAGAAGGTTAAGGAGGAAGCATTAGAATGTCGAGCGTGAGTACATGCTCCCCCTTTCCTTGGGTAGATCATATTATTTGCAATGATGTTGCAGCCTCTTGGAACCAATTTATCCAGCGGGTCATAGGTTGTGATGTGGGCAGATAGCTTTTTATGACCCTTGTGGCCACATCCAATTGTAGAGATGGTAGTGTACGCTCCCATTGACGAATGGAGGAAATGGTTTTCGACGATACTATTACAAGGGGAGACGTAGACTCATCGGTTTTTTGTTGGTTGTTGACAAGAGTAGGTGTAGAGCATGTAGAAACTTCTATATGAGTGTGTGCCTGGCATGAGGAGCTAGAAGCTTCATGTGGCTCCCCCCTTCTTGAGCTAGGTGGTAATGATCGATATCGTTTGGGAATCCAAACTAACTCTGGAAGAAGTGGTGCGGAGCACTCTGTTACCTTTCCCTTACCACGGTCTTGAATTGTCATTGGGGTGGCAACAATTGGTTTGCAAGGTTTTACAGGTGATGTAGAGGGATTCAGCTTATGTTTAGGGACCCAAATCTGGTCATTCCCCTCGTAGTACCCTTGGGCTACTAATAATTTTTTAGGGATCCATCACGATGTTACATTGCCCTTTCTCGGGTGGGGAGCTGCTTTCCTTTTACGAGGCTTCTTGGTGGGGGCTGAACGAGATTGAGCAGGGGAAGTAATTAACGAAGCTTTTGGGACCCATTTGTATGTGTTTTTTGGCATAGTAAGCGGAGCTTTAGATACCACCTTGTCTGTTTCCACTCTTGGCGTTGAAGCGTCAAAGATAGTTTTGCCGCTGGACTTTGTGATTTTTTGTTATCCAACATTTTGTCCAGAGTCGATGGCTTAGGAGCGGGATTTTGAGCGATCAGACCTAGTGTTGGTTCTTGCGTCGTGACTCGTCTGGTTGCCCAATCGATATTGCATTTGGTGGCCATCATCCATTTGCGCCCTAAGTTTACAGTCCCTTCCACGGTACCCGCAGGCATAACCAAAAAGCTTTGAATTATGGTCCCCTTGTCATAGGCAACCGGAGTGTGCAGAACTCCTGAGACAGGGGTTTTCTTCTTGTTGATACCTTGAACTTGGATAGCGCTCTTAGATAAAGGTGGTTTTCCAAGTTGACACCACAAGCCATATGATAACAAATTGTGTTGAGCTCCTGTATCCAATAATGCATTATACAGCACCTCCCCGTAAGGACTCTGTAACTCAATTGGGTATCTTAGAGGTGGGTCAGATTCCAGTGCGCTTTCTCGAAAAATACTTGCGTAATTTCCAAGTTGGCTTCTCGTTGTCGCCTAGCACGCTGTTGACATTCTTTGGCTTCGACTCTCGCTTGTATCTTTTTAAGCTCTGTGAGATCCCTGTTCCCACCGCGCAACGGATTCGGGGTACTAGCAGCGGAAGTAGCACTTCTTACGCGAGGCAGGGTCCCACACTCGGGGCCTCGTCCACGGATATCCGGACAAAAGACTAATCCGTCGGTTTTTCCAAAACCAAACCCGGAAAAACTTTCCTTATCCGGAAAGCACGGGCGATTCCACCAGGATAATTTTTACTCTAACGTAGTCAAAACCCTTACTGATCAAACAGATCCGACTGCATCTATAAAGATACTTGGTCAGATCAAGGAAGAAACTTGCACTTGGATCATTGGGATCAACGCTTTTTTTCCCCACCAAGGAGGCACAGCCGTTGATTCCTATCCATAGAACAATTACTATCCGGGATTTACTTTATCTATCGTAATAACCAAAATTGAGTCTTGATTTACGGATCCATCAGTCCAGCCTAACCCCATCCGATCCCATGGATTAGCCAACCGCCCAACCACTGTAGTGATGGGATCCAATTTGGAATTTGGTTAGGTTTTGTCTCGGGTACTAAGGAAAAGAGTTCCAAGGCCCCCTAGCCGGAATTTCATGCAAACATAAAACTAGCCACACCACTTACACACCCAATATGAAAATTGCCTTTTTCTTAGCATCAGCTAACTTTAAAACAATCCTTTAATGAAACCATAGTACCATTGATCACAATCTCCCAATTTATCCAGTTGATTCATAATTTTCCATCATTCCTTCATCAGAGTATCTATGGCATCGTTGGCAACTAGAACGCTCACCACCTGTCCACACAGGGGCCGTTTCAATAGTTCCTAGCCCATAATACTCAACAATATAATCACTTATCAAGATGGACTCTCGTTGAAGATCAGCAAGATCAACCAACAGATCCATATAAAAGAGCCATGGACTCATCCGTTGAGGACCAGCAAGGTCAGTCAACCAGATCCATGCCCGGTTCCAGAAAACAACTCTTACTCCTTGTTCCAATATCTTCCTCGACGCACGAGTGGGTATCCTGGGCGACCCAGAGCCCGAGCACCGTATGGTCAGCACCCTCTAGGATCCTTCGCAGGTGACCTAGCGCTTCACTCATAGGCCGCTTCCTTGGTCCCTCATCCACCGTACCGGAAGCTCACCATTTTAATCGAACCGAGACTGGTCAAGACCTCGGCCGACCTTGCTACGCGAGACGTCCTCCATTGACTCTCCGTCAGCAGTTGCAACTTTATCAGTTAGGTCTCCACGACCTTAATCACAAGACGGTCAAAAATGCTTTCCCAGCATTCTTGACATAAAACAGCCATTTACAAACAACATTTACAAACAGTTTACAAATACAATTTCTATATTAACTCTCATTTTTCAACATTGTCCCTCATACAATCCACATTACTTATTCCACATTTCATTTATATGTGTACTCATCCAATCATATCATTTTCCATCTCTTCACTTCAGATTCCTTCACATCACATATCATATATTCACATCCATACATCCACATCCACATCCACATTCACATCCATACATCCACATCTACATGCTTAACTCCATTTTCACATCCTCATTTGTACATCCACATCCCATATCCACATTCATACATACACATCAATACATCCACATCCACATACATATATACATACATCCACATCCACATCCACATTCCCATTCACATCTATACATCCATATCTACATGCACATTTCATCCATACATCCACATCTATATCCTCATTCACATCCATACATCCACATTCATGCATCCACATCTACATGCTTATCTCCATTTTCACATCCTCATTTATACATCCACATCCCATATCCACATTCATACATACGCATCCATATCCACATCCACATGCATACATATATCCACATCCACATTCCCATTCACATATATACATCCATATCTACATGCACATTCACATCCATACATCCACATCTATATGCTCATTCACATCCATACATCCACATTCATGCATCCACATCTACATGCATACATCTATACATCCACATCCACATTTACATCCATGCATCCACATCTACATGCTTAACTCCATTTTCACATCCTCATTTATACATCCACATCCCATATCCACATTCATACATACGCATCCATATCCACATCCACATGCATACATATATCCACATCCACATTCCCATTCACATATATACATCCATATCTACATACACATTCACATCCATACATCCACATCTATATGCTCATTCACGTCCATACATCCACATTCATGCATCCACATCTACATGCATACATCTATACATACACATCCACATTTACATCCATGCATCCACATCTACATGCTTAACTCCATTTTCACATCCTCATTTATACATCCACATCCCATATCCACATTCATACATACGCATCCATATCCACATCCACATGCATACATATATCCACATCCACATTCCCATTCACATATATACATCCATATCTACATACACATTCACATCCATACATCCACATCTATATGCTCATTCACGTCCATACATCCACATTCATGCATCCACATCTACATGCATACATCTATACATACACATCCACATTTACATCCATGCATCCACATCTACATGCTTAACTCCATTTTCACATCCTCATTTATACATCCACATCCCATATCCACATTCATACATACGCATCCATATCCACATCCACATGCATACATATATCCACATCCACATTCCCATTCACATATATACATCCATATCTACATGCACATTCACATCCATACATCCACATCTATATGCTCATTCACATCCATACATCCACATTCATGCATCCACATGTACATGCATACATCCATACATACACATCCACATTTACATCCATGCATCCACATCTACATCCTCATTCACATCCATACATCCACATTCATACATCCATACATCCACATTCATACATCCACATCCACATCCACATTCACATCCATACATCCACATTCATACATCCACATCCACATCCACATTCACATCCATACATCCACATCTACAAGCTTATCTCCATTTTCACATCCTCATTTATACATCCACATCCCATATCCACATTCATACATACACATCCATATCCACATCCACATGCATCTTATCATATTTTATCACTTCCCATATCTTTTATGCATACCTCTATGCATGAAATTCAATTATGCTAAAAGTAACACTTTTATAATAAAATATTCAACTTTTATGCATACCTCTATGCATGAAATCCAATATGATAAAAGTAACACTTTTGATATAAAAAAATTATCCTTTATGCATACTTCTATGCATGAAAATTAAAAAAGATAAAAGTAACACTTTTGATATTAAAAAAATTATCCTTTATGCATGATATTAAAATTTAATTTCTCCATGATTATAATGAAATTCTTTCAATTAATCTAGGATGATAATTCCTAGAATATGGTAGGAAGTCCTCTTTTTATGCTTTGAATGAAATTATTTTATGCATAATTTTTATAAAAATTTTACCATAGCTCCGCTGCTGCTATGACTGATAAATCTCAATTTTTTCTAAGGGATAAAGCTTATCATTAAGGAAATAATTAAAATGATCTCTAATTGGATCATTAATCTATAATGGATTGAATCATCAATATGCATAAACTAAAAGCATAGAAAAAAGCCATTAATTTGGCCTCAAGCATAGCTTAATCTTGGATTAAGGAAAAGCTTTATGAAAAGCTTCATTTGGATTGAGAATGGGTCATGAGTATGACCATTTCTTGAGTGAGAGAGAGAAATTACATAAAAACCATTAGAATTTAAACATAAATAAAAATTAACTTCAATAGCATTTATTAAATTATGTAACTCTTCACTACTATTCACCAATTAACTTTAATAGCATTTAAAAAAACCATACCAATTAAGCTTCTCAAGCTTGAGAGGGGTTGAGAAGAGAGAAACATTGAGAAATTATAGAAAAGATCAATATTCACTAATTACCTTACAAATTGCTTGATTCTTTGTTCACGGTAGAGGCCCCCAACCAATCAATTGGTTAAGTATGTTGATGGAGCCACTAATGGGGATTGAAGAAAGAGGGAAGCTCCAAAAACTAGTGAATTATTAAATGAATTCACAGTTCTTGGCTTAGGTGGAGTAGAGTAACGATGCATAAACACTATATATTTTTCAACAAGGGGGAGGCTTCTATTTATAGGAAAAATTGAGCTCCTAACCAAACAAACTGATTCTAGAATTTTCTAAATCAGTTTGGTCAATATTTGACCATTTTTAGGTCAGTTAAGCTAACTTTTTAGAACTAGACTTGAATGAGGAGAGAGGAGAGATGAAATATCTCAATTTTTATGAGTTTAAAACTCATTCAAGCATGTGAAATATGCACCTCCTTTAAAGAACTCCCCTTCCTTACATATGTGTCATAATGGAATCATTTTAATATTGCTCATAGTTTTTTTACTAATAAACCTTGTACATTTTCAACTCTTCATCTTATGTGAAATATGCACCTCCTTTAAAGAACTCCCCTTCCTTACATATGTGTCATAATGGAATCATTTTAATATTGCTCATAGTTTTTTTACTAATAAACCTTGTACATTTTCAACTCTTCATCTTATGTGAGCATTTACTCATTTTTGGATACCCAAAATATCTCATATTTTTAATATTGCTCATAGTTTTTTACTAATAAACCTTGTACATTTTCAACTCTTCATCTTATGTGAGCATTTAAGGGACTCCCCTTCCTTACATATGTGTCATAATAAAATCATTATACCCAAAATATCTCATATTTTTAATATTGCACATAGTTTTTTACTAATAAACCTTGTACATTTTCAACTCTTCACCTCATGTGAGCATTTACCCATTTTTGGGTATTTTCTTTTTACAAGTTGGATTTATCTCCTCCCTACACATGGATTGATGTTATTGGTCCATAGGAACCTTAATTGGACCATAGTCTAAAGATTTCTGAAAATCTAGACCCTTAGGCTAAGGTTCTTTATACCTAATTTCAATTAATTCCAATTGCACATTGGAAAATTCTTTTTGAATTTCTGTTTCAGGGGAACTCATCTGAATTAGAAGAGATATTTTTCTATCCAAAAATATTCAAAATCTGAATATTCTCTCTCTAGAATATTTTTCTCTCTCTAGGCTAAAACAGATAGAAACAAGGTCTTTATATTTCTGAAGAGGGATTGATTACAGGGAAAGATACTAGACATCAAAAAGGGGGTGGGGGAGGAATCTTACATTCTATCCCACTTAAAAAATGCGAGATGTCCTCATCTCGCAACTGGGATAATTTCGCAAGATGCACGAATATGAGACTTAGAGAAAAATTTTAATCAAGATTAACCACCAAGAAACGTCTTAAAGAGAGCAAGATTCAAAATAAGAACAAGATTTAAACTTTATTCATTCTCGGAACTTATACAGTAAAGATAGAAGAACTCTTTACACTTCCATAAGCCCGTCCATCATATGATCACAAAAGCAGTCCTCACAAGCTGCACAAGTATAAGGTAACTCATCTATGGGAATAATTCTGTTGGTTATTGCTGCACCTATCTCAGTGGTATGAGGTGATCTAACAAAAGGACCTCTGAGAGGCAAGCCAAAAACGGGATAAAGGCATATCTTCTCATGAGGAAGAAAACATGCCAGTAAGAAGACCCGCTCAGAAAACCCAAGATGCCTTGATCTCATGACACAGTAGTATCGGGGACCCAAACCCAAAGCTTCAATAACCATGGCCAAGCGGACATTGTTACGAAAGTGCTGCTGACCCCAGGGTGTTACCCTAGTTATGTTTTGATAGGTCCGCCATTTGGTTTGCGCTACAGAAGTTCCCAAGTGAGGGAAAAGTGAGCGCTCATACTGCTCTATAAAATCCTTCTTCACAGATTCACTTGCGTCTTGAAGGTGAGGAATCATTATGGATAAAACTAGTTCTTGTTGCCAAGCCATGAAGGAGATTAAGAAAGAAAGGAGATCGATGGAAGTAAGATTACTGTGAGCGACAAGTAAAAGTTACGACTTATATAAAGGAAGGAGCTAGCGTAACTTAGAAGCCAACGGTAACTTGCCACCACTGAAGTTTTACCGTCTTTCCATGATTTGGGTTTGACACATTTTTCTATAGAAGGCATTAAGAATTTTGAGATGAAGAGATAAAAGAAGCTTGTAGGCTAAGTCACCTACTTTCATTGAATTTAGATATAAGGCTCACAATATCTGGGGGATAACTTCATATACTCCCCAAGAGATAAAGAACTTCTTTTGGGCCGTACTCGAATGAAGACCAAAACCTTGATATCCAAAACATCGATTCTCACTTCTGAACTCATTGTTCTGAATCCTTAAAACAGGTGGGACTCTTGAGAAGTATTCTAGGAAAAGGGTCTTCCTTTGTTAAACAAAACTTTCTTTTATTTTAGAGAGGGAATAATTATAAGATCAGAAAGGGAGATTCTTACTCCTGTATACCTCGAAGGCTGGGGAGGAATCTTACATTCTACCCCACTTAAAAAGTGCGAGATATCCTCATCTCGCAAGGTAGAGAACAACTCTTTTTCTTAACATCCAATTTTATTTTGGGGTTCCTTATATTCTGGTCAACCCAACAGAACACTGGGATAAATATCCCTTATATAGAACTCATCATTAATATTCAGATCATATCATTCATATCTTTAACATGATAATGGTCCATTAGACCGAAAAATTTCCTTCTGCACGGGAATTTCAGTCAAGCAAGTTCTCAATTTGTCATCCCTTAACTTGATCTACTGATCAAGTGTTAACAGTAACAATTCGACAGCACAACCCACTAATCTCATAGTGATTTGCTAAATTCATTATCATCATTCCAGTTATGAATATCATCACTGGGACTCGTCCCATTCATCCTCATTGTGGTTTTGTTCAGATTTTTATATTTCAACTAATTTCAGAAATCATCATTTTTCAATCAGAATTTTCAATCAGAATCCAATTCAATTCATCAATTCTCAAACAGAATTAAAAATCATATCAACCACATTCGAATTCATCATCTGGATAGCATTAACGCTTATAATTTCAAGTCTTAGATTTACTCGTATATACTGTCAGTAAAGAGCTGCAGTATACTCTCGGTATATACGGGTAGTCGTGGCTCTTGGAATTATAAGGTAAATACCATCATGTCTAGGCCTCAAGCAAGTCAGGGATTCTATATAATTGCGGTACTTCTATCTGAAGACCCAATTACCAAATTACGAATTTCAGTTTGAATATCAAATTGTATGAATTATATCACACAATTACAACCTTTTTGTGTTTCTACATAAATTTTTGACATATTTGTCTTCTCAGTTGATCTTTATTAACCACATCGCTCTGATACCAACTGTGAGATCCCTGTTCCCACCGCGCAACGGATTCGGGGTACTAGCAGCGGAAGTAGCACTTCTTACGCGAGGCAGGGTCCCACACTCGGGGCCTCGTCCACGGATATACGGACAAAAGACTAATCCGTCGGTTTTTCCAAAACCAGACCCGGAAAAACTTCCCTGATCCGGAAAGCACGGGCGATTCCACCAGGATAATTTTTACTCTAACGTAGTCAAAACCCTTACTGATCAAACAGATCCGACTGCATCTATAAAGATACTTGGTCAGATCAAGGAAGAAACTTGCACTTGGATCATTGGGATCAACGCTTTTTTCCCCACCAAGGAGGCACAGCCGTTGATTCCTATCCATAGAACAATTACTATCCGGGATTTACTTTATCTATCGTAATAACCAAAATTGAGTCTTGATTTACGGATCCATCAGTCCAGCCTAACCCCATCCGATCCCATGGATTAGCCAACCGCCCAACCACTGTAGTGATGGGATCCAATTTGGAATTTGGTTAGGTTTTGTCTCGGGTACTAAGGAAAAGAGTTCCAAGGCCCCCTAGCCGGAATTTCATGCAAACATAAAACTAGCCACACCACTTACACACCCAATATGAAAATTGCCTTTTTCTTAGCATCAGCTAACTTTAAAACAATCCTTTAATGAAACCATAGTACCATTGATCACAATCTCCCAATTTATCCAGTTGATTCATAATTTTCCATCATTCCTTCATCAGAGTATCTATGGCATCGTTGGCAACTAGAACGCTCACCACCTGTCCACACAGGGGCCGTTTCAATAGTTCCTAGCCCATAATACTCAACAATATAATCACTTATCAAGATGGACTCTCGTTGAAGATCAGCAAGATCAACCAACAGATCCATATAAAAGAGCCATGGACTCATCCGTTGAGGACCAGCAAGGTCAGTCAACCAGATCCATGCCCGGTTCCAGAAAACAACTCTTACTCCTTGTTCCAATATCTTCCTCGACGCACGAGTGGGTATCCTGGGCGACCCAGAGCCCGAGCACCGTATGGTCAGCACCCTCTAGGATCCTTCGCAGGTGACCTAGCGCTTCACTCATAGGCCGCTTCCTTGGTCCCTCATCCACCGTACCGGAAGCTCACCATTTTAATCGAACCGAGGCTGGTCAAGACCTCGACCGATCTTGCTACGCGAGACGTCCTCCATTGACTCTCCGTCAGCAGTTGCAACTTTATCAGTTAGGTCTCCACGACCTTAATCACAAGACGGTCAAAAATGCTTTCCCAGCATTCTTGACATAAAACAGCCATTTACAAACAACATTTACAAACAGTTTACAAATACAATTTCTATATTAACTCTCATTTTTCAATATTATCCCTCATACAATCCACATTACTTATTCCACATTTCATTTATATGTGTACTCATCCAATCATATCATTTTCCATCTCTTCACTTCAGATTCCTTCACATCACATATCATATATTCACATCCATACATCCACATCCACATCCACATTCACATCCATACATCCACATCTACATGCTTAACTCCATTTTCACATCCTCATTTGTACATCCACATCCCATATCCACATTCATACATACACATCCATATCCACATCCATATCCGCATTCATACATACACATCCATATCCACATCCACATGCATACATTCATTATCACGTCCTCATTCATACATCCACATCCACATACATATATACATACATCCACATCCACATCCACATTCCCATTCACATCTATACATCCATATCTACATGCACATTTCATCCATACATCCACATCTATATCCTCATTCACATCCATACATCCACATTCATGCATCCACATCTACATGCTTATCTCCATTTTCACATCCTCATTTATACATCCACATCCCATATCCACATTCATACATACGCATCCATATCCACATCCACATGCATACATATATCCACATCCACATTCCCATTCACATATATACATCCATATCTACATGCACATTCACATCCATACATCCACATCTATATGCTCATTCACATCCATACATCCACATTCATGCATCCACATCTACATGCATACATCTATACATCCACATCCACATTTACATCCATGCATCCACATCTACATGCTTAACTCCATTTTCACATCCTCATTTATACATCCACATCCCATATCCACATTCATACATACGCATCCATATCCACATCCACATGCATACATATATCCACATCCACATTCCCATTCACATATATACATCCATATCTACATACACATTCACATCCATACATCCACATCTATATGCTCATTCACGTCCATACATCCACATTCATGCATCCACATCTACATGCATACATCTATACATACACATCCACATTTACATCCATGCATCCACATCTACATGCTTAACTCCATTTTCACATCCTCATTTATACATCCACATCCCATATCCACATTCATACATACGCATCCATATCCACATCCACATGCATACATATATCCACATCCACATTCCCATTCACATATATACATCCATATCTACATACACATTCACATCCATACATCCACATCTATATGCTCATTCACGTCCATACATCCACATTCATGCATCCACATCTACATGCATACATCTATACATACACATCCACATTTACATCCATGCATCCACATCTACATGCTTAACTCCATTTTCACATCCTCATTTATACATCCACATCCCATATCCACATTCATACATACGCATCCATATCCACATCCACATGCATACATATATCCACATCCACATTCCCATTCACATATATACATCCATATCTACATGCACATTCACATCCATACATCCACATCTATATGCTCATTCACATCCATACATCCACATTCATGCATCCACATGTACATGCATACATCCATACATACACATCCACATTTACATCCATGCATCCACATCTACATCCTCATTCACATCCATACATCCACATTCATACATCCATACATCCACATTCATACATCCACATCCACATCCACATTCACATCCATACATCCACATTCATACATCCACATCCACATCCACATTCACATCCATACATCCACATCTACAAGCTTATCTCCATTTTCACATCCTCATTTATACATCCACATCCCATATCCACATTCATACATACACATCCATATCCACATCCACATGCATCTTATCATATTTTATCACTTCCCATATCTTTTATGCATACCTCTATGCATGAAATTCAATTATGCTAAAAGTAACACTTTTATAATAAAATATTCAACTTTTATGCATACCTCTATGCATGAAATCCAATATGATAAAAGTAACACTTTTGATATAAAAAAATTATCCTTTATGCATACTTCTATGCATGAAAATTAAAAAAGATAAAAGTAACACTTTTGATATTAAAAAAATTATCCTTTATGCATGATATTAAAATTTAATTTCTCCATGATTATAATGAAATTCTTTCAATTAATCTAGGATGATAATTCCTAGAATATGGTAGGAAGTCCTCTTTTTATGCTTTGAATGAAATTATTTTATGCATAATTTTTATAAAAATTTTACCATAGCTCCGCTGCTGCTATGACTGATAAATCTCAATTTTTTCTAAGGGATAAAGCTTATCATTAAGGAAATAATTAAAATGATCTCTAATTGGATCATTAATCTATAATGGATTGAATCATCAATATGCATAAACTAAAAGCATAGAAAAAAGCCATTAATTTGGCCTCAAGCATAGCTTAATCTTGGATTAAGAAAAAGCTTTATGAAAAGCTTCATTTGGATTGAGAATGGGTCATGAGTATGACCATTTCTTGAGTGAGAGAGAGAAATTACATAAAAACCATTAGAATTTAAACATAAATAAAAATTAACTTCAATAGCATTTATTAAATTATGTAACTCTTCACTACTATTCACCAATTAACTTTAATAGCATTTAAAAAAACCATACCAATTAAGCTTCTCAAGCTTGAGAGGGGTTGAGAAGAGAGAAACATTGAGAAATTATAGAAAAGATCAATATTCACTAATTACCTTACAAATTGCTTGATTCTTTGTTCACGGTAGAGGCCCCCAACCAATCAATTGGTTAAGTATGTTGATGGAGCCACTAATGGGGATTGAAGAAAGAGGGAAGCTCCAAAAACTAGTGAATTATTAAATGAATTCACAGTTCTTGGCTTAGGTGGAGTAGAGTAACGATGCATAAACACTATATATTTTTCAACAAGGGGGAGGCTTCTATTTATAGGAAAAATTGAGCTCCTAACCAAACAAACTGATTCTAGAATTTTCTAAATCAGTTTGGTCAATATTTGACCATTTTTAGGTCAGTTAAGCTAACTTTTTAGAACTAGACTTGAATGAGGAGAGAGGAGAGATGAAATATCTCAATTTTTATGAGTTTAAAACTCATTCAAGCATGTGAAATATGCACCTCCTTTAAAGAACTCCCCTTCCTTACATATGTGTCATAATGGAATCATTTTAATATTGCTCATAGTTTTTTTACTAATAAACCTTGTACATTTTCAACTCTTCATCTTATGTGAAATATGCACCTCCTTTAAAGAACTCCCCTTCCTTACATATGTGTCATAATGGAATCATTTTAATATTGCTCATAGTTTTTTTACTAATAAACCTTGTACATTTTCAACTCTTCATCTTATGTGAGCATTTACTCATTTTTGGATACCCAAAATATCTCATATTTTTAATATTGCTCATAGTTTTTTACTAATAAACCTTGTACATTTTCAACTCTTCATCTTATGTGAGCATTTAAGGGACTCCCCTTCCTTACATATGTGTCATAATAAAATCATTATACCCAAAATATCTCATATTTTTAATATTGCACATAGTTTTTTACTAATAAACCTTGTACATTTTCAACTCTTCACCTCATGTGAGCATTTACCCATTTTTGGGTATTTTCTTTTTACAAGTTGGATTTATCTCCTCCCTACACATGGATTGATGTTATTGGTCCATAGGAACCTTAATTGGACCATAGTCTAAAGATTTCTGAAAATCTAGACCCTTAGGCTAAGGTTCTTTATACCTAATTTCAATTAATTCCAATTGCACATTGGAAAATTCTTTTTGAATTTCTGTTTCAGGGGAACTCATCTGAATTAGAAGAGATATTTTTCTATCCAAAAATATTCAAAATCTGAATATTCTCTCTCTAGAATATTTTTCTCTCTCTAGGCTAAAACAGATAGAAACAAGGTCTTTATATTTCTGAAGAGGGATTGATTACAGGGAAAGATACTAGACATCAAAAAGGGGGTGGGGGAGGAATCTTACATTCTATCCCACTTAAAAAATGCGAGATGTCCTCATCTCGCAACTGGGATAATTTCGCAAGATGCACGAATATGAGACTTAGAGAAAAATTTTAATCAAGATTAACCACCAAGAAACGTCTTAAAGAGAGCAAGATTCAAAATAAGAACAAGATTTAAACTTTATTCATTCTCGGAACTTATACAGTAAAGATAGAAGAACTCTTTACACTTCCATAAGCCCGTCCATCATATGATCACAAAAGCAGTCCTCACAAGCTGCACAAGTATAAGGTAACTCATCTATGGGAATAATTCTGTTGGTTATTGCTGCACCTATCTCAGTGGTATGAGGTGATCTAACAAAAGGACCTCTGAGAGGCAAGCCAAAAACGGGATAAAGGCATATCTTCTCATGAGGAAGAAAACATGCCAGTAAGAAGACCCGCTCAGAAAACCCAAGATGCCTTGATCTCATGACACAGTAGTATCGGGGACCCAAACCCAAAGCTTCAATAACCATGGCCAAGCGGACATTGTTACGAAAGTGCTGCTGACCCCAGGGTGTTACCCTAGTTATGTTTTGATAGGTCCGCCATTTGGTTTGCGCTACAGAAGTTCCCAAGTGAGGGAAAAGTGAGCGCTCATACTGCTCTATAAAATCCTTCTTCACAGATTCACTTGCGTCTTGAAGGTGAGGAATCATTATGGATAAAACTAGTTCTTGTTGCCAAGCCATGAAGGAGATTAAGAAAGAAAGGAGATCGATGGAAGTAAGATTACTGTGAGCGACAAGTAAAAGTTACGACTTATATAAAGGAAGGAGCTAGCGTAACTTAGAAGCCAACGGTAACTTGCCACCACTGAAGTTTTACCGTCTTTCCATGATTTGGGTTTGACACATTTTTCTATAGAAGGCATTAAGAATTTTGAGATGAAGAGATAAAAGAAGCTTGTAGGCTAAGTCACCTACTTTCATTGAATTTAGATATAAGGCTCACAATATCTGGGGGATAACTTCATATACTCCCCAAGAGATAAAGAACTTCTTTTGGGCCGTACTCGAATGAAGACCAAAACCTTGATATCCAAAACATCGATTCTCACTTCTGAACTCATTGTTCTGAATCCTTAAAACAGGTGGGACTCTTGAGAAGTATTCTAGGAAAAGGGTCTTCCTTTGTTAAACAAAACTTTCTTTTATTTTAGAGAGGGAATAATTATAAGATCAGAAAGGGAGATTCTTACTCCTGTATACCTCGAAGGCTGGGAAGGAATCTTACATTCTACCCCACTTAAAAAGTGCGAGATATCCTCATCTCGCAAGGTAGAGAACAACTCTTTTTCTTAACATCCAATTTTATTTTGGGGTTCCTTATATTCTGGTCAACCCAACAGAACACTGGGATAAATATCCCTTATATAGAACTCATCATTAATATTCAGATCATATCATTCATATCTTTAACATGATAATGGTCCATTAGACCGAAAAATTTCCTTCTGCACGGGAATTTCAGTCAAGCAAGTTCTCAATTTGTCATCCCTTAACTTGATCTACTGATCAAGTGTTAACAGTAACAATTCGACAGCACAACCCACTAATCTCATAGTGATTTGCTAAATTCATTATCATCATTCCAGTTATGAATATCATCACTGGGACTCGTCCCATTCATCCTCATTGTGGTTTTGTTCAGATTTTTATATTTCAACTAATTTCAGAAATCATCATTTTTCAATCAGAATTTTCAATCAGAATCCAATTCAATTCATCAATTCTCAAACAGAATTAAAAATCATATCAACCACATTCGAATTCATCATCTGGATAGCATTAACGCTTATAATTTCAAGTCTTAGATTTACTCGTATATACTGTCAGTAAAGAGCTGCAGTATACTCTCGGTATATACGGGTAGTCGTGGCTCTTGGAATTATAAGGTAAATACCATCATGTCTAGGCCTCAAGCAAGTCAGGGATTCTATATAATTGCGGTACTTCTATCTGAAGACCCAATTACCAAATTACGAATTTCAGTTTGAATATCAAATTGTATGAATTATATCACACAATTACAACCTTTTTGTGTTTCTACATAAATTTTTGACATATTTGTCTTCTCAGTTGATCTTTATTAACCACATCGCTCTGATACCAACTGTGAGATCCCTGTTCCCACCGCGCAACGGATTCGGGGTACTAGCAGCGGAAGTAGCACTTCTTACGCGAGGCAGGGTCCCACACTCGGGGCCTCGTCCACGGATATACGGACAATAATCCGTCGGTTTTTCCAAAACCAGACCCGGAAAAACTTCCCTGATCCGGAAAGCACGGGCGATTCCACCAGGATAATTTTTACTCTAACGTAGTCAAAACCCTTACTGATCAAACAGATCCGACTGCATCTATAAAGATACTTGGTCAGATCAAGGAAGAAACTTGCACTTGGATCATTGGGATCAACGCTTTTTTCCCCACCAAGGAGGCACAGCCGTTGATTCCTATCCATAGAACAATTACTATCCGGGATTTACTTTATCTATCGTAATAACCAAAATTGAGTCTTGATTTACGGATCCATCAGTCCAGCCTAACCCCATCCGATCCCATGGATTAGCCAACCGCCCAACCACTGTAGTGATGGGATCCAATTTGGAATTTGGTTAGGTTTTGTCTCGGGTACTAAGGAAAAGAGTTCCAAGGCCCCCTAGCCGGAATTTCATGCAAACATAAAACTAGCCACACCACTTACACACCCAATATGAAAATTGCCTTTTTCTTAGCATCAGCTAACTTTAAAACAATCCTTTAATGAAACCATAGTACCATTGATCACAATCTCCCAATTTATCCAGTTGATTCATAATTTTCCATCATTCCTTCATCAGAGTATCTATGGCATCGTTGGCAACTAGAACGCTCACCACCTGTCCACACAGGGGCCGTTTCAATAGTTCCTAGCCCATAATACTCAACAATATAATCACTTATCAAGATGGACTCTCGTTGAAGATCAGCAAGATCAACCAACAGATCCATATAAAAGAGCCATGGACTCATCCGTTGAGGACCAGCAAGGTCAGTCAACCAGATCCATGCCCGGTTCCAGAAAACAACTCTTACTCCTTGTTCCAATATCTTCCTCGACGCACGAGTGGGTATCCTGGGCGACCCAGAGCCCGAGCACCGTATGGTCAGCACCCTCTAGGATCCTTCGCAGGTGACCTAGCGCTTCACTCATAGGCCGCTTCCTTGGTCCCTCATCCACCGTACCGGAAGCTCACCATTTTAATCGAACCGAGGCTGGTCAAGACCTCGGCCGACCTTGCTACGCGAGACGTCCTCCATTGACTCTCCGTCAGCAGTTGCAACTTTATCAGTTAGGTCTCCACGACCTTAATCACAAGACGGTCAAAAATGCTTTCCCAGCATTCTTGACATAAAACAGCCATTTACAAACAACATTTACAAACAGTTTACAAATACAATTTCTATATTAACTCTCATTTTTCAATATTATCCCTCATACAATCCACATTACTTATTCCACATTTCATTTATATGTGTACTCATCCAATCATATCATTTTCCATCTCTTCACTTCAGATTCCTTCACATCACATATCATATATTCACATCCATACATCCACATCCACATCCACATTCACATCCATACATCCACATCTACATGCTTAACTCCATTTTCACATCCTCATTTGTACATCCACATCCCATATCCACATTCATACATACACATCCATATCCACATCCATATCCGCATTCATACATACACATCCATATCCACATCCACATGCATACATTCATTATCACGTCCTCATTCATACATCCACATCCACATACATATATACATACATCCACATCCACATCCACATTCCCATTCACATCTATACATCCATATCTACATGCACATTTCATCCATACATCCACATCTATATCCTCATTCACATCCATACATCCACATTCATGCATCCACATCTACATGCTTATCTCCATTTTCACATCCTCATTTATACATCCACATCCCATATCCACATTCATACATACGCATCCATATCCACATCCACATGCATACATATATCCACATCCACATTCCCATTCACATATATACATCCATATCTACATGCACATTCACATCCATACATCCACATCTATATGCTCATTCACATCCATACATCCACATTCATGCATCCACATCTACATGCATACATCTATACATCCACATCCACATTTACATCCATGCATCCACATCTACATGCTTAACTCCATTTTCACATCCTCATTTATACATCCACATCCCATATCCACATTCATACATACGCATCCATATCCACATCCACATGCATACATATATCCACATCCACATTCCCATTCACATATATACATCCATATCTACATACACATTCACATCCATACATCCACATCTATATGCTCATTCACGTCCATACATCCACATTCATGCATCCACATCTACATGCATACATCTATACATACACATCCACATTTACATCCATGCATCCACATCTACATGCTTAACTCCATTTTCACATCCTCATTTATACATCCACATCCCATATCCACATTCATACATACGCATCCATATCCACATCCACATGCATACATATATCCACATCCACATTCCCATTCACATATATACATCCATATCTACATACACATTCACATCCATACATCCACATCTATATGCTCATTCACGTCCATACATCCACATTCATGCATCCACATCTACATGCATACATCTATACATACACATCCACATTTACATCCATGCATCCACATCTACATGCTTAACTCCATTTTCACATCCTCATTTATACATCCACATCCCATATCCACATTCATACATACGCATCCATATCCACATCCACATGCATACATATATCCACATCCACATTCCCATTCACATATATACATCCATATCTACATGCACATTCACATCCATACATCCACATCTATATGCTCATTCACGTCCATACATCCACATTCATGCATCCACATGTACATGCATACATCCATACATACACATCCACATTTACATCCATGCATCCACATCTACATCCTCATTCACATCCATACATCCACATTCATACATCCATACATCCACATTCATACATCCACATCCACATCCACATTCACATCCATACATCCACATTCATACATCCACATCCACATCCACATTCACATCCATACATCCACATCTACAAGCTTATCTCCATTTTCACATCCTCATTTATACATCCACATCCCATATCCACATTCATACATACGCATCCATATCCACATCCACATGCATACATATATCCACATCCACATTCCCATTCACATATATACATCCATATCTACATACACATTCACATCCATACATCCACATCTATATGCTCATTCACGTCCATACATCCACATTCATGCATCCACATCTACATGCATACATCTATACATACACATCCACATTTACATCCATGCATCCACATCTACATGCTTAACTCCATTTTCACATCCTCATTTATACATCCACATCCCATATCCACATTCATACATACGCATCCATATCCACATCCACATGCATACATATATCCACATCCACATTCCCATTCACATATATACATCCATATCTACATGCACATTCACATCCATACATCCACATCTATATGCTCATTCACATCCATACATCCACATTCATGCATCCACATGTACATGCATACATCCATACATACACATCCACATTTACATCCATGCATCCACATCTACATCCTCATTCACATCCATACATCCACATTCATACATCCATACATCCACATTCATACATCCACATCCACATCCACATTCACATCCATACATCCACATCTACAAGCTTATCTCCATTTTCACATCCTCATTTATACATCCACATTCATACATACACATCCATATCCACATCCACATGCATCTTATCATATTTTATCACTTCCCATATCTTTTATGCATACCTCTATGCATGAAATTCAATTATGCTAAAAGTAACACTTTTATAATAAAATATTCAACTTTTATGCATACCTCTATGCATGAAATCCAATATGATAAAAGTAACACTTTTGATATAAAAAAATTATCCTTTATGCATACTTCTATGCATGAAAATTAAAAAAGATAAAAGTAACACTTTTGATATAAAAAAAATTATCCTTTATGCATGATATTAAAATTTAATTTCTCCATGATTATAATGAAATTCTTTCAATTAATCTAGGATGATAATTCCTAGAATATGGTAGGAAGTCCTCTTTTTATGCTTTGAATGAAATTATTTTATGCATAATTTTTATAAAAATTTTACCATAGCTCCGCTGCTATGACTGATAAATCTCAATTTTTTCTAAGGGATAAAGCTTATCATTAAGGAAATAATTAAAATGATCTCTAATTGGATCATTAATCTATAATGGATTGAATCATCAATATGCATAAACTAAAAGCATAGAAAAAAGCCATTAATTTGGCCTCAAGCATAGCTTAATCTTGGATTAAGAAAAAGCTTTATGAAAAGCTTCATTTGGATTGAGAATGGGTCATGAGTATGACCATTTCTTGAGTGAGAGAGAGAAATTACATAAAAACCATTAGAATTTAAACATAAATAAAAATTAACTTCAATAGCATTTATTAAATTATGTAACTCTTCACTACTATTCACCAATTAACTTTAATAGCATTTAAAAAAACCATACCAATTAAGCTTCTCAAGCTTGAGAGGGGTTGAGAAGAGAGAAACATTGAGAAATTATAGAAAAGATCAATATTCACTAATTACCTTACAAATTGCTTGATTCTTTGTTCACGGTAGAGGCCCCCAACCAATCAATTGGTTAAGTATGTTGATGGAGCCACTAATGGGGATTGAAGAAAGAGGGAAGCTCCAAAAACTAGTGAATTATTAAATGAATTCACAGTTCTTAGCTTAGGTGGAGTAGAGTAACGATGCATAAACACTATATATTTTTCAACAAGGGGGAGGCTTCTATTTATAGGAAAAATTGAGCTCCTAACCAAACAAACTGATTCTAGAATTTTCTAAATCAGTTTGGTCAATATTTGACCATTTTTAGGTCAGTTAAGCTAACTTTTTAGAACTAGACTTGAATGAGGAGAGAGGAGAGATGAAATATCTCAATTTTTATGAGTTTAAAACTCATTCAAGCATGTGAAATATGCACCTCCTTTAAAGAACTCCCCTTCCTTACATATGTGTCATAATGGAATCATTTTAATATTGCTCATAGTTTTTTTACTAATAAACCTTGTACATTTTCAACTCTTCATCTTATGTGAAATATGCACCTCCTTTAAAGAACTCCCCTTCCTTACATATGTGTCATAATGGAATCATTTTAATATTGCTCATAGTTTTTTTACTAATAAACCTTGTACATTTTCAACTCTTCATCTTATGTGAGCATTTACTCATTTTTGGATACCCAAAATATCTCATATTTTTAATATTGCTCATAGTTTTTTACTAATAAACCTTGTACATTTTCAACTCTTCATCTTATGTGAGCATTTAAGGGACTCCCCTTCCTTACATATGTGTCATAATAAAATCATTATACCCAAAATATCTCATATTTTTAATATTGCACATAGTTTTTTACTAATAAACCTTGTACATTTTCAACTCTTCACCTCATGTGAGCATTTACCCATTTTTGGGTATTTTCTTTTTACAAGTTGGATTTATCTCCTCCCTACACATGGATTGATGTTATTGGTCCATAGGAACCTTAATTGGACCATAGTCTAAAGATTTCTGAAAATCTAGACCCTTAGGCTAAGGTTCTTTATACCTAATTTCAATTAATTCCAATTGCACATTGGAAAATTCTTTTTGAATTTCTGTTTCAGGGGAACTCATCTGAATTAGAAGAGATATTTTTCTATCCAAAAATATTCAAAATCTGAATATTCTCTCTCTAGAATATTTTTCTCTCTCTAGGCTAAAACAGATAGAAACAAGGTCTTTATATTTCTGAAGAGGGATTGATTACAGGGAAAGATACTAGACATCAAAAAGGGGGTGGGGGAGGAATCTTACATTCTATCCCACTTAAAAAATGCGAGATGTCCTCATCTCGCAACTGGGATAATTTCGCAAGATGCACGAATATGAGACTTAGAGAAAAATTTTAATCAAGATTAACCACCAAGAAACGTCTTAAAGAGAGCAAGATTCAAAATAAGAACAAGATTTAAACTTTATTCATTCTCGGAACTTATACAGTAAAGATAGAAGAACTCTTTACACTTCCATAAGCCCGTCCATCATATGATCACAAAAGCAGTCCTCACAAGCTGCACAAGTATAAGGTAACTCATCTATGGGAATAATTCTGTTGGTTATTGCTACACCTATCTCAGTGGTATGAGGTGATCTAACAAAAGGACCTCTGAGAGGCAAGCCAAAAACGGGATAAAGGCATATCTTCTCATGAGGAAGAAAACATGCCAGTAAGAAGACCCGCTCAGAAAACCCAAGATGCCTTGATCTCATGACACAGTAGTATCGGGGACCCAAACCCAAAGCTTCAATAACCATGGCCAAGCGGACATTGTTACGAAAGTGCTGCTGACCCCAGGGTGTTACCCTAGTTATGTTTTGATAGGTCCGCCATTTGGTTTGCGCTACAGAAGTTCCCAAGTGAGGGAAAAGTGAGCGCTCATACTGCTCTATAAAATCCTTCTTCACAGATTCACTTGCGTCTTGAAGGTGAGAAATCATTATGGATAAAACTAGTTCTTGTTGCCAAGCCATGAAGGAGATTAAGAAAGAAAGGAGATCGATGGAAGTAAGATTACTGTGAGCGACAAGTAAAAGTTACGACTTATATAAAGGAAGGAGCTAGCGTAACTTAGAAGCCAACGGTAACTTGCCACCACTGAAGTTTTACCGTCTTTCCATGATTTGGGTTTGACACATTTTTCTATAGAAGGCATTAAGAATTTTGAGATGAAGAGATAAAAGAAGCTTGTAGGCTAAGTCACCTACTTTCATTGAATTTAGATATAAGGCTCACAATATCTGGGGGATAACTTCATATACTCCCCAAGAGATAAAGAACTTCTTTTGGGCCGTACTCGAATGAAGACCAAAACCTTGATATCCAAAACATCGATTCTCACTTCTGAACTCATTGTTCTGAATCCTTAAAACAGGTGGGACTCTTGAGAAGTATTCTAGGAAAAGGGTCTTCCTTTGTTAAACAAAACTTTCTTTTATTTTAGAGAGGGAATAATTATAAGATCAGAAAGGGAGATTCTTACTCCTGTATACCTCGAAGGCTGGGGAGGAATCTTACATTCTACCCCACTTAAAAAGTGCGAGATATCCTCATCTCGCAAGGTAGAGAACAACTCTTTTTCTTAACATCCAATTTTATTTTGGGGTTCCTTATATTCTGGTCAACCCAACAGAACACTGGGATAAATATCCCTTATATAGAACTCATCATTAATATTCAGATCATATCATTCATATCTTTAACATGATAATGGTCCATTAGACCGAAAAATTTCCTTCTGAACATTCCTCCACGGGAATTTCAGTCAAGCAAGTTCTCAATTTGTCATCCCTTAACTTGATCTACTGATCAAGTGTTAACAGTAACAATTTGACAGCACAACCCACTAATCTCATAGTGATTTGCTAAATTCATTATCATCATTCCAGTTATGAATATCATCACTGGGACTCGTCCCATTCATCCTCATTGTGGTTTTGTTCAGATTTTTATATTTCAACTAATTTCAGAAATCATCATTTTTCAATCAGAATTTTCAATCAGAATCCAATTCAATTCATCAATTCTCAAACAGAATTAAAAATCATATCAACCACATTCGAATTCATCATCTGGATAGCATTAACGCTTATAATTTCAAGTCTTAGATTTACTCGTATATACTGTCAGTAAAGAGCTGCAGTATACTCTCGGTATATACGGGTAGTCGTGGCTCTTGGAATTATAAGGTAAATACCATCATGTCTAGGCCTCAAGCAAGTCAGGGATTCTATATAATTGCGGTACTTCTATCTGAAGACCCAATTACCAAATTACGAATTTCAGTTTGAATATCAAATTGTATGAATTATATCACACAATTACAACCTTTTTGTGTTTCTACATAAATTTTTGACATATTTGTCTTCTCAGTTGATCTTTATTAACCACATCGCTCTGATACCAACTGTGAGATCCCTGTTCCCACCGCGCAACGGATTCGGGGTACTAGCAGCGGAAGTAGCACTTCTTACGCGAGGCAGGGTCCCACACTCGGGGCCTCGTCCACGGATATCCGGACAAAAGACTAATCCGTCGGTTTTTCCAAAACCAGACCCGGAAAAACTTCCCTTATCCGGAAAGCACGGGCGATTCCACCAGGATAATTTTTACTCTAACGTAGTCAAAATCCTTACTGATCAAACAGATCCGACTGCATCTATAAAGATACTTGGTCAGATCAAGGAAGAAACTTGCACTTGGATCATTGGGATCAACGCTTTTTTCCCCACCAAGGAGGCACAGCCGTTGATTCCTATCCATAGAACAATTACTATCCGGGATTTACTTTATCTATCGTAATAACCAAAATTGAGTCTTGATTTACGGATCCATCAGTCCAGCCTAACCCCATCCGATCCCATGGATTAGCCAACCGCCCAACCACTGTAGTGATGGGATCCAATTTGGAATTTGGTTAGGTTTTGTCTCGGGTACTAAGGAAAAGAGTTCCAAGGCCCCCTAGCCGGAATTTCATGCAAACATAAAACTAGCCACACCACTTACACACCCAATATGAAAATTGCCTTTTTCTTAGCATCAGCTAACTTTAAAACAATCCTTTAATGAAACCATAGTACCATTGATCACAATCTCCCAATTTATCCAGTTGATTCATAATTTTCCATCATTCCTTCATCAGAGTATCTATGGCATCATTGGCAACTAGAACGCTCACCACCTGTCCACACAGGGGCCGTTTCAATAGTTCCTAGCCCATAATACTCAACAATATAATCACTTATCAAGATGGACTCTCGTTGAAGATCAGCAAGATCAACCAACAGATCCATATAAAAGAGCCATGGACTCATCCGTTGAGGACCAGCAAGGTCAGTCAACCAGATCCATGCCCGGTTCCAGAAAACAACTCTTACTCCTTGTTCCAATATCTTCCTCGACGCACGAGTGGGTATCCTGGGTGACCCAGAGCCCGAGCACCGTATGGTCAGCACCCTCTAGGATCCTTCGCAGGTGACCTAGCGCTTCACTCATAGGCCGCTTCCTTGGTCCCTCATCCACCGTACCGGAAGCTCACCATTTTAATCGAACCGAGGCTGGTCAAGACCTCGGCCGACCTTGCTACGCGAGACGTCCTCCATTGACTCTCCGTCAGCAGTTGCAACTTTATCAGTTAGGTCTCCACGACCTTAATCACAAGACGGTCAAAAATGCTTTCCCAGCATTCTTGACATAAAACAGCCATTTACAAACAACATTTACAAACAGTTTACAAATACAATTTCTATATTAACTCTCATTTTTCAATATTATCCCTCATACAATCCACATTACTTATTCCACATTTCATTTATATGTGTACTCATCCAATCATATCATTTTCCATCTCTTCACTTCAGATTCCTTCACATCACATATCATATATTCACATCCATACATCCACATCCACATCCACATTCACATCCATACATCCACATCTACATGCTTAACTCCATTTTCACATCCTCATTTGTACATCCACATCCCATATCCACATTCATACATACACATCCATATCCACATCCATATCCGCATTCATACATACACATCCATATCCACATCCACATGCATACATTCATTATCACGTCCTCATTCATACATCCACATCCACATACATATATACATACATCCACATCCACATCCACATTCCCATTCACATCTATACATCCATATCTACATGCACATTTCATCCATACATCCACATCTATATCCTCATTCACATCCATACATCCACATTCATGCATCCACATCTACATGCTTATCTCCATTTTCACATCCTCATTTATACATCCACATCCCATATCCACATTCATACATACGCATCCATATCCACATCCACATGCATACATATATCCACATCCACATTCCCATTCACATATATACATCCATATCTACATGCACATTCACATCCATACATCCACATCTATATGCTCATTCACATCCATACATCCACATTCATGCATCCACATCTACATGCATACATCTATACATCCACATCCACATTTACATCCATGCATCCACATCTACATGCTTAACTCCATTTTCACATCCTCATTTATACATCCACATCCCATATCCACATTCATACATACGCATCCATATCCACATCCACATGCATACATATATCCACATCCACATTCCCATTCACATATATACATCCATATCTACATACACATTCACATCCATACATCCACATCTATATGCTCATTCACGTCCATACATCCACATTCATGCATCCACATCTACATGCATACATCTATACATACACATCCACATTTACATCCATGCATCCACATCTACATGCTTAACTCCATTTTCACATCCTCATTTATACATCCACATCCCATATCCACATTCATACATACGCATCCATATCCACATCCACATGCATACATATATCCACATCCACATTCCCATTCACATATATACATCCATATCTACATGCACATTCACATCCATACATCCACATCTATATGCTCATTCACGTCCATACATCCACATTCATGCATCCACATGTACATGCATACATCCATACATACACATCCACATTTACATCCATGCATCCACATCTACATCCTCATTCACATCCATACATCCACATTCATACATCCATACATCCACATTCATACATCCACATCCACATCCACATTCACATCCATACATCCACATTCATACATCCACATCCACATCCACATTCACATCCATACATCCACATCTACAAGCTTATCTCCATTTTCACATCCTCATTTATACATCCACATCCCATATCCACATTCATACATACGCATCCATATCCACATCCACATGCATACATATATCCACATCCACATTCCCATTCACATATATACATCCATATCTACATACACATTCACATCCATACATCCACATCTATATGCTCATTCACGTCCATACATCCACATTCATGCATCCACATCTACATGCATACATCTATACATACACATCCACATTTACATCCATGCATCCACATCTACATGCTTAACTCCATTTTCACATCCTCATTTATACATCCACATCCCATATCCACATTCATACATACGCATCCATATCCACATCCACATGCATACATATATCCACATCCACATTCCCATTCACATATATACATCCATATCTACATGCACATTCACATCCATACATCCACATCTATATGCTCATTCACATCCATACATCCACATTCATGCATCCACATGTACATGCATACATCCATACATACACATCCACATTTACATCCATGCATCCACATCTACATCCTCATTCACATCCATACATCCACATTCATACATCCATACATCCACATTCATACATCCACATCCACATCCACATTCACATCCATACATCCACATCTACAAGCTTATCTCCATTTTCACATCCTCATTTATACATCCACATCCCATATCCACATTCATACATACACATCCATATCCACATCCACATGCATCTTATCATATTTTATCACTTCCCATATCTTTTATGCATACCTCTATGCATGAAATTCAATTATGCTAAAAGTAACACTTTTATAATAAAATATTCAACTTTTATGCATACCTCTATGCATGAAATCCAATATGATAAAAGTAACACTTTTGATATAAAAAAATTATCCTTTATGCATACTTCTATGCATGAAAATTAAAAAAGATAAAAGTAACACTTTTGATATAAAAAAAATTATCCTTTATGCATGATATTAAAATTTAATTTCTCCATGATTATAATGAAATTCTTTCAATTAATCTAGGATGATAATTCCTAGAATATGGTAGGAAGTCCTCTTTTTATGCTTTGAATGAAATTATTTTATGCATAATTTTTATAAAAATTTTACCATAGCTCCGCTGCTATGACTGATAAATCTCAATTTTTTCTAAGGGATAAAGCTTATCATTAAGGAAATAATTAAAATGATCTCTAATTGGATCATTAATCTATAATGGATTGAATCATCAATATGCATAAACTAAAAGCATAGAAAAAAGCCATTAATTTGGCCTCAAGCATAGCTTAATCTTGGATTAAGAAAAAGCTTTATGAAAAGCTTCATTTGGATTGAGAATGGGTCATGAGTATGACCATTTCTTGAGTGAGAGAGAGAAATTACATAAAAACCATTAGAATTTAAACATAAATAAAAATTAACTTCAATAGCATTTATTAAATTATGTAACTCTTCACTACTATTCACCAATTAACTTTAATAGCATTTAAAAAAACCATACCAATTAAGCTTCTCAAGCTTGAGAGGGGTTGAGAAGAGAGAAACATTGAGAAATTATAGAAAAGATCAATATTCACTAATTACCTTACAAATTGCTTGATTCTTTGTTCACGGTAGAGGCCCCCAACCAATCAATTGGTTAAGTATGTTGATGGAGCCACTAATGGGGATTGAAGAAAGAGGGAAGCTCCAAAAACTAGTGAATTATTAAATGAATTCACAGTTCTTAGCTTAGGTGGAGTAGAGTAACGATGCATAAACACTATATATTTTTCAACAAGGGGGAGGCTTCTATTTATAGGAAAAATTGAGCTCCTAACCAAACAAACTGATTCTAGAATTTTCTAAATCAGTTTGGTCAATATTTGACCATTTTTAGGTCAGTTAAGCTAACTTTTTAGAACTAGACTTGAATGAGGAGAGAGGAGAGATGAAATATCTCAATTTTTATGAGTTTAAAACTCATTCAAGCATGTGAAATATGCACCTCCTTTAAAGAACTCCCCTTCCTTACATATGTGTCATAATGGAATCATTTTAATATTGCTCATAGTTTTTTTACTAATAAACCTTGTACATTTTCAACTCTTCATCTTATGTGAAATATGCACCTCCTTTAAAGAACTCCCCTTCCTTACATATGTGTCATAATGGAATCATTTTAATATTGCTCATAGTTTTTTTACTAATAAACCTTGTACATTTTCAACTCTTCATCTTATGTGAGCATTTACTCATTTTTGGATACCCAAAATATCTCATATTTTTAATATTGCTCATAGTTTTTTACTAATAAACCTTGTACATTTTCAACTCTTCATCTTATGTGAGCATTTAAGGGACTCCCCTTCCTTACATATGTGTCATAATAAAATCATTATACCCAAAATATCTCATATTTTTAATATTGCACATAGTTTTTTACTAATAAACCTTGTACATTTTCAACTCTTCACCTCATGTGAGCATTTACCCATTTTTGGGTATTTTCTTTTTACAAGTTGGATTTATCTCCTCCCTACACATGGATTGATGTTATTGGTCCATAGGAACCTTAATTGGACCATAGTCTAAAGATTTCTGAAAATCTAGACCCTTAGGCTAAGGTTCTTTATACCTAATTTCAATTAATTCCAATTGCACATTGGAAAATTCTTTTTGAATTTCTGTTTCAGGGGAACTCATCTGAATTAGAAGAGATATTTTTCTATCCAAAAATATTCAAAATCTGAATATTCTCTCTCCAGAATATTTTTCTCTCTCTAGGCTAAAACAGATAGAAACAAGGTCTTTATATTTCTGAAGAGGGATTGATTACAGGGAAAGATACTAGACATCAAAAAGGGGGTGGGGGAGGAATCTTACATTCTATCCCACTTAAAAAATGCGAGATGTCCTCATCTCGCAACTGGGATAATTTCGCAAGATGCACGAATATGAGACTTAGAGAAAAATTTTAATCAAGATTAACCACCAAGAAACGTCTTAAAGAGAGCAAGATTCAAAATAAGAACAAGATTTAAACTTTATTCATTCTCGGAACTTATACAGTAAAGATAGAAGAACTCTTTACACTTCCATAAGCCCGTCCATCATATGATCACAAAAGCAGTCCTCACAAGCTGCACAAGTATAAGGTAACTCATCTATGGGAATAATTCTGTTGGTTATTGCTGCACCTATCTCAGTGGTATGAGGTGATCTAACAAAAGGACCTCTGAGAGGCAAGCCAAAAACGGGATAAAGGCATATCTTCTCATGAGGAAGAAAACATGCCAGTAAGAAGACCCGCTCAGAAAACCCAAGATGCCTTGATCTCATGACACAGTAGTATCGGGGACCCAAACCCAAAGCTTCAATAACCATGGCCAAGCGGACATTGTTACGAAAGTGCTGCTGACCCCAGGGTGTTACCCTAGTTATGTTTTGATAGGTCCGCCATTTGGTTTGCGCTACAGAAGTTCCCAAGTGAGGGAAAAGTGAGCGCTCATACTGCTCTATAAAATCCTTCTTCACAGATTCACTTGCGTCTTGAAGGTGAGGAATCATTATGGATAAAACTAGTTCTTGTTGCCAAGCCATGAAGGAGATTAAGAAAGAAAGGAGATCGATGGAAGTAAGATTACTGTGAGCGACAAGTAAAAGTTACGACTTATATAAAGGAAGGAGCTAGCGTAACTTAGAAGCCAACGGTAACTTGCCACCACTGAAGTTTTACCGTCTTTCCATGATTTGGGTTTGACACATTTTTCTATAGAAGGCATTAAGAATTTTGAGATGAAGAGATAAAAGAAGCTTGTAGGCTAAGTCACCTACTTTCATTGAATTTAGATATAAGGCTCACAATATCTGGGGGATAACTTCATATACTCCCCAAGAGATAAAGAACTTCTTTTGGGCCGTACTCGAATGAAGACCAAAACCTTGATATCCAAAACATCGATTCTCACTTCTGAACTCATTGTTCTGAATCCTTAAAACAGGTGGGACTCTTGAGAAGTATTCTAGGAAAAGGGTCTTCCTTTGTTAAACAAAACTTTCTTTTATTTTAGAGAGGGAATAATTATAAGATCAGAAAGGGAGATTCTTACTCCTGTATACCTCGAAGGCTGGGGAGGAATCTTACATTCTACCCCACTTAAAAAGTGCGAGATATCCTCATCTCGCAAGGTAGAGAACAACTCTTTTTCTTAACATCCAATTTTATTTTGGGGTTCCTTATATTCTGGTCAACCCAACAGAACACTGGGATAAATATCCCTTATATAGAACTCATCATTAATATTCAGATCATATCATTCATATCTTTAACATGATAATGGTCCATTAGACCGAAAAATTTCCTTCTGAACATTCCTCCACGGGAATTTCAGTCAAGCAAGTTCTCAATTTGTCATCCCTTAACTTGATCTACTGATCAAGTGTTAACAGTAACAATTTGACAGCACAACCCACTAATCTCATAGTGATTTGCTAAATTCATTATCATCATTCCAGTTATGAATATCATCACTGGGACTCGTCCCATTCATCCTCATTGTGGTTTTGTTCAGATTTTTATATTTCAACTAATTTCAGAAATCATCATTTTTCAATCAGAATTTTCAATCAGAATCCAATTCAATTCATCAATTCTCAAACAGAATTAAAAATCATATCAACCACATTCGAATTCATCATCTGGATAGCATTAACGCTTATAATTTCAAGTCTTAGATTTACTCGTATATACTGTCAGTAAAGAGCTGCAGTATACTCTCGGTATATACGGGTAGTCGTGGCTCTTGGAATTATAAGGTAAATACCATCATGTCTAGGCCTCAAGCAAGTCAGGGATTCTATATAATTGCGGTACTTCTATCTGAAGACCCAATTACCAAATTACGAATTTCAGTTTGAATATCAAATTGTATGAATTATATCACACAATTACAACCTTTTTGTGTTTCTACATAAATTTTTGACATATTTGTCTTCTCAGTTGATCTTTATTAACCACATCGCTCTGATACCAACTGTGAGATCCCTGTTCCCACCGCGCAACGGATTCGGGGTACTAGCAGCGGAAGTAGCACTTCTTACGCGAGGCAGGGTCCCACACTCGGGGCCTCGTCCACGGATATCCGGACAAAAGACTAATCCGTCGGTTTTTCCAAAACCAGACCCGGAAAAACTTCCCTTATCCGGAAAGCACGGGCGATTCCACCAGGATAATTTTTACTCTAACGTAGTCAAAACCCTTACTGATCAAACAGATCCGACTGCATCTATAAAGATACTTGGTCAGATCAAGGAAGAAACTTGCACTTGGATCATTGGGATCAACGCTTTTTTCCCCACCAAGGAGGCACAGCCGTTGATTCCTATCCATAGAACAATTACTATCCGGGATTTACTTTATCTATCGTAATAACCAAAATTGAGTCTTGATTTACGGATCCATCAGTCCAGCCTAACCCCATCCGATCCCATGGATTAGCCAACCGCCCAACCACTGTAGTGATGGGATCCAATTTGGAATTTGGTTAGGTTTTGTCTCGGGTACTAAGGAAAAGAGTTCCAAGGCCCCCTAGCCGGAATTTCATGCAAACATAAAACTAGCCACACCACTTACACACCCAATATGAAAATTGCCTTTTTCTTAGCATCAGCTAACTTTAAAACAATCCTTTAATGAAACCATAGTACCATTGATCACAATCTCCCAATTTATCCAGTTGATTCATAATTTTCCATCATTCCTTCATCAGAGTATCTATGGCATCGTTGGCAACTAGAACGCTCACCACCTGTCCACACAGGGGCCGTTTCAATAGTTCCTAGCCCATAATACTCAACAATATAATCACTTATCAAGATGGACTCTCGTTGAAGATCAGCAAGATCAACCAACAGATCCATATAAAAGAGCCATGGACTCATCCGTTGAGGACCAGCAAGGTCAGTCAACCAGATCCATGCCCGGTTCCAGAAAACAACTCTTACTCCTTGTTCCAATATCTTCCTCGACGCACGAGTGGGTATCCTGGGCGACCCAGAGCCCGAGCACCGTATGGTCAGCACCCTCTAGGATCCTTCGCAGGTGACCTAGCGCTTCACTCATAGGCCGCTTCCTTGGTCCCTCATCCACCGTACCGGAAGCTCACCATTTTAATCGAACCGAGGCTGGTCAAGACCTCGGCCGACCTTGCTACGCGAGACGTCCTCCATTGACTCTCCGTCAGCAGTTGCAACTTTATCAGTTAGGTCTCCACGACCTTAATCACAAGACGGTCAAAAATGCTTTCCCAGCATTCTTGACATAAAACAGCCATTTACAAACAACATTTACAAACAGTTTACAAATACAATTTCTATATTAACTCTCATTTTTCAATATTATCCCTCATACAATCCACATTACTTATTCCACATTTCATTTATATGTGTACTCATCCAATCATATCATTTTCCATCTCTTCACTTCAGATTCCTTCACATCACATATCATATATTCACATCCATACATCCACATCCACATCCACATTCACATCCATACATCCACATCTACATGCTTAACTCCATTTTCACATCCTCATTTGTACATCCACATCCCATATCCACATTCATACATACACATCCATATCCACATCCATATCCGCATTCATACATACACATCCATATCCACATCCACATGCATACATTCATTATCACGTCCTCATTCATACATCCACATCCACATACATATATACATACATCCACATCCACATCCACATTCCCATTCACATCTATACATCCATATCTACATGCACATTTCATCCATACATCCACATCTATATCCTCATTCACATCCATACATCCACATTCATGCATCCACATCTACATGCTTATCTCCATTTTCACATCCTCATTTATACATCCACATCCCATATCCACATTCATACATACGCATCCATATCCACATCCACATGCATACATATATCCACATCCACATTCCCATTCACATATATACATCCATATCTACATGCACATTCACATCCATACATCCACATCTATATGCTCATTCACATCCATACATCCACATTCATGCATCCACATCTACATGCATACATCTATACATCCACATCCACATTTACATCCATGCATCCACATCTACATGCTTAACTCCATTTTCACATCCTCATTTATACATCCACATCCCATATCCACATTCATACATACGCATCCATATCCACATCCACATGCATACATATATCCACATCCACATTCCCATTCACATATATACATCCATATCTACATACACATTCACATCCATACATCCACATCTATATGCTCATTCACGTCCATACATCCACATTCATGCATCCACATCTACATGCATACATCTATACATACACATCCACATTTACATCCATGCATCCACATCTACATGCTTAACTCCATTTTCACATCCTCATTTATACATCCACATCCCATATCCACATTCATACATACGCATCCATATCCACATCCACATGCATACATATATCCACATCCACATTCCCATTCACATATATACATCCATATCTACATGCACATTCACATCCATACATCCACATCTATATGCTCATTCACGTCCATACATCCACATTCATGCATCCACATGTACATGCATACATCCATACATACACATCCACATTTACATCCATGCATCCACATCTACATCCTCATTCACATCCATACATCCACATTCATACATCCATACATCCACATTCATACATCCACATCCACATCCACATTCACATCCATACATCCACATTCATACATCCACATCCACATCCACATTCACATCCATACATCCACATCTACATGCTTAACTCCATTTTCACATCCTCATTTGTACATCCACATCCCATATCCACATTCATACATACGCATCCATATCCACATCCACATGCATACATATATCCACATCCACATTCCCATTCACATATATACATCCATATCTACATACACATTCACATCCATACATCCACATCTATATGCTCATTCACGTCCATACATCCACATTCATGCATCCACATCTACATGCATACATCTATACATACACATCCACATTTACATCCATGCATCCACATCTACATGCTTAACTCCATTTTCACATCCTCATTTATACATCCACATCCCATATCCACATTCATACATACGCATCCATATCCACATCCACATGCATACATATATCCACATCCACATTCCCATTCACATATATACATCCATATCTACATGCACATTCACATCCATACATCCACATCTATATGCTCATTCACATCCATACATCCACATTCATGCATCCACATGTACATGCATACATCCATACATACACATCCACATTTACATCCATGCATCCACATCTACATCCTCATTCACATCCATACATCCACATTCATACATCCATACATCCACATTCATACATCCACATCCACATCCACATTCACATCCATACATCCACATCTACAAGCTTATCTCCATTTTCACATCCTCATTTATACATCCACATCCCATATCCACATTCATACATACACATCCATATCCACATCCACATGCATCTTATCATATTTTATCACTTCCCATATCTTTTATGCATACCTCTATGCATGAAATTCAATTATGCTAAAAGTAACACTTTTATAATAAAATATTCAACTTTTATGCATACCTCTATGCATGAAATCCAATATGATAAAAGTAACACTTTTGATATAAAAAAATTATCCTTTATGCATACTTCTATGCATGAAAATTAAAAAAGATAAAAGTAACACTTTTGATATAAAAAAAATTATCCTTTATGCATGATATTAAAATTTAATTTCTCCATGATTATAATGAAATTCTTTCAATTAATCTAGGATGATAATTCCTAGAATATGGTAGGAAGTCCTCTTTTTATGCTTTGAATGAAATTATTTTATGCATAATTTTTATAAAAATTTTACCATAGCTCCGCTGCTATGACTGATAAATCTCAATTTTTTCTAAGGGATAAAGCTTATCATTAAGGAAATAATTAAAATGATCTCTAATTGGATCATTAATCTATAATGGATTGAATCATCAATATGCATAAACTAAAAGCATAGAAAAAAGCCATTAATTTGGCCTCAAGCATAGCTTAATCTTGGATTAAGAAGAAGCTTTATGAAAAGCTTCATTTGGATTGAGAATGGGTCATGAGTATGACCATTTCTTGAGTGAGAGAGAGAAATTACATAAAAACCATTAGAATTTAAACATAAATAAAAATTAACTTCAATAGCATTTATTAAATTATGTAACTCTTCACTACTATTCACCAATTAACTTTAATAGCATTTAAAAAAACCATACCAATTAAGCTTCTCAAGCTTGAGAGGGGTTGAGAAGAGAGAAACATTGAGAAATTATAGAAAAGATCAATATTCACTAATTACCTTACAAATTGCTTGATTCTTTGTTCACGGTAGAGGCCCCCAACCAATCAATTGGTTAAGTATGTTGATGGAGCCACTAATGGGGATTGAAGAAAGAGGGAAGCTCCAAAAACTAGTGAATTATTAAATGAATTCACAGTTCTTAGCTTAGGTGGAGTAGAGTAACGATGCATAAACACTATATATTTTTCAACAAGGGGGAGGCTTCTATTTATAGGAAAAATTGAGCTCCTAACCAAACAAACTGATTCTAGAATTTTCTAAATCAGTTTGGTCAATATTTGACCATTTTTAGGTCAGTTAAGCTAACTTTTTAGAACTAGACTTGAATGAGGAGAGAGGAGAGATGAAATATCTCAATTTTTATGAGTTTAAAACTCATTCAAGCATGTGAAATATGCACCTCCTTTAAAGAACTCCCCTTCCTTACATATGTGTCATAATGGAATCATTTTAATATTGCTCATAGTTTTTTTACTAATAAACCTTGTACATTTTCAACTCTTCATCTTATGTGAAATATGCACCTCCTTTAAAGAACTCCCCTTCCTTACATATGTGTCATAATGGAATCATTTTAATATTGCTCATAGTTTTTTTACTAATAAACCTTGTACATTTTCAACTCTTCATCTTATGTGAGCATTTACTCATTTTTGGATACCCAAAATATCTCATATTTTTAATATTGCTCATAGTTTTTTACTAATAAACCTTGTACATTTTCAACTCTTCATCTTATGTGAGCATTTAAGGGACTCCCCTTCCTTACATATGTGTCATAATAAAATCATTATACCCAAAATATCTCATATTTTTAATATTGCACATAGTTTTTTACTAATAAACCTTGTACATTTTCAACTCTTCACCTCATGTGAGCATTTACCCATTTTTGGGTATTTTCTTTTTACAAGTTGGATTTATCTCCTCCCTACACATGGATTGATGTTATTGGTCCATAGGAACCTTAATTGGACCATAGTCTAAAGATTTCTGAAAATCTAGACCCTTAGGCTAAGGTTCTTTATACCTAATTTCAATTAATTCCAATTGCACATTGGAAAATTCTTTTTGAATTTCTGTTTCAGGGGAACTCATCTGAATTAGAAGAGATATTTTTCTATCCAAAAATATTCAAAATCTGAATATTCTCTCTCCAGAATATTTTTCTCTCTCTAGGCTAAAACAGATAGAAACAAGGTCTTTATATTTCTGAAGAGGGATTGATTACAGGGAAAGATACTAGACATCAAAAAGGGGGTGGGGGAGGAATCTTACATTCTATCCCACTTAAAAAATGCGAGATGTCCTCATCTCGCAACTGGGATAATTTCGCAAGATGCACGAATATGAGACTTAGAGAAAAATTTTAATCAAGATTAACCACCAAGAAACGTCTTAAAGAGAGCAAGATTCAAAATAAGAACAAGATTTAAACTTTATTCATTCTCGGAACTTATACAGTAAAGATAGAAGAACTCTTTACACTTCCATAAGCCCGTCCATCATATGATCACAAAAGCAGTCCTCACAAGCTGCACAAGTATAAGGTAACTCATCTATGGGAATAATTCTGTTGGTTATTGCTGCACCTATCTCAGTGGTATGAGGTGATCTAACAAAAGGACCTCTGAGAGGCAAGCCAAAAACGGGATAAAGGCATATCTTCTCATGAGGAAGAAAACATGCCAGTAAGAAGACCCGCTCAGAAAACCCAAGATGCCTTGATCTCATGACACAGTAGTATCGGGGACCCAAACCCAAAGCTTCAATAACCATGGCCAAGCGGACATTGTTACGAAAGTGCTGCTGACCCCAGGGTGTTACCCTAGTTATGTTTTGATAGGTCCGCCATTTGGTTTGCGCTACAGAAGTTCCCAAGTGAGGGAAAAGTGAGCGCTCATACTGCTCTATAAAATCCTTCTTCACAGATTCACTTGCGTCTTGAAGGTGAGGAATCATTATGGATAAAACTAGTTCTTGTTGCCAAGCCATGAAGGAGATTAAGAAAGAAAGGAGATCGATGGAAGTAAGATTACTGTGAGCGACAAGTAAAAGTTACGACTTATATAAAGGAAGGAGCTAGCGTAACTTAGAAGCCAACGGTAACTTGCCACTGAAGTTTTACCGTCTTTCCATGATTTGGGTTTGACACATTTTTCTATAGAAGGCATTAAGAATTTTGAGATGAAGAGATAAAAGAAGCTTGTAGGCTAAGTCACCTACTTTCATTGAATTTAGATATAAGGCTCACAATATCTGGGGGATAACTTCATATACTCCCCAAGAGATAAAGAACTTCTTTTGGGCCGTACTCGAATGAAGACCAAAACCTTGATATCCAAAACATCGATTCTCACTTCTGAACTCATTGTTCTGAATCCTTAAAACAGGTGGGACTCTTGAGAAGTATTCTAGGAAAAGGGTCTTCCTTTGTTAAACAAAACTTTCTTTTATTTTAGAGAGGGAATAATTATAAGATCAGAAAGGGAGATTCTTACTCCTGTATACCTCGAAGGCTGGGGAGGAATCTTACATTCTACCCCACTTAAAAAGTGCGAGATATCCTCATCTCGCAAGGTAGAGAACAACTCTTTTTCTTAACATCCAATTTTATTTTGGGGTTCCTTATATTCTGGTCAACCCAACAGAACACTGGGATAAATATCCCTTATATAGAACTCATCATTAATATTCAGATCATATCATTCATATCTTTAACATGATAATGGTCCATTAGACCGAAAAATTTCCTTCTGAACATTCCTCCACGGGAATTTCAGTCAAGCAAGTTCTCAATTTGTCATCCCTTAACTTGATCTACTGATCAAGTGTTAACAGTAACAATTTGACAGCACAACCCACTAATCTCATAGTGATTTGCTAAATTCATTATCATCATTCCAGTTATGAATATCATCACTGGGACTCGTCCCATTCATCCTCATTGTGGTTTTGTTCAGATTTTTATATTTCAACTAATTTCAGAAATCATCATTTTTCAATCAGAATTTTCAATCAGAATCCAATTCAATTCATCAATTCTCAAACAGAATTAAAAATCATATCAACCACATTCGAATTCATCATCTGGATAGCATTAACGCTTATAATTTCAAGTCTTAGATTTACTCGTATATACTGTCAGTAAAGAGCTGCAGTATACTCTCGGTATATACGGGTAGTCGTGGCTCTTGGAATTATAAGGTAAATACCATCATGTCTAGGCCTCAAGCAAGTCAGGGATTCTATATAATTGCGGTACTTCTATCTGAAGACCCAATTACCAAATTACGAATTTCAGTTTGAATATCAAATTGTATGAATTATATCACACAATTACAACCTTTTTGTGTTTCTACATAAATTTTTGACATATTTGTCTTCTCAGTTGATCTTTATTAACCACATCGCTCTGATACCAACTGTGAGATCCCTGTTCCCACCGCGCAACGGATTCGGGGTACTAGCAGCGGAAGTAGCACTTCTTACGCGAGGCAGGGTCCCACACTCGGGGCCTCGTCCACGGATATCCGGACAAAAGACTAATCCGTCGGTTTTTCCAAAACCAGACCCGGAAAAACTTCCCTTATCCGGAAAGCACGGGCGATTCCACCAGGATAATTTTTACTCTAACGTAGTCAAAACCCTTACTGATCAAACAGATCCGACTGCATCTATAAAGATACTTGGTCAGATCAAGGAAGAAACTTGCACTTGGATCATTGGGATCAACGCTTTTTTCCCCACCAAGGAGGCACAGCCGTTGATTCCTATCCATAGAACAATTACTATCCGGGATTTACTTTATCTATCGTAATAACCAAAATTGAGTCTTGATTTACGGATCCATCAGTCCAGCCTAACCCCATCCGATCCCATGGATTAGCCAACCGCCCAACCACTGTAGTGATGGGATCCAATTTGGAATTTGGTTAGGTTTTGTCTCGGGTACTAAGGAAAAGAGTTCCAAGGCCCCCTAGCCGGAATTTCATGCAAACATAAAACTAGCCACACCACTTACACACCCAATATGAAAATTGCCTTTTTCTTAGCATCAGCTAACTTTAAAACAATCCTTTAATGAAACCATAGTACCATTGATCACAATCTCCCAATTTATCCAGTTGATTCATAATTTTCCATCATTCCTTCATCAGAGTATCTATGGCATCATTGGCAACTAGAACGCTCACCACCTGTCCACACAGGGGCCGTTTCAATAGTTCCTAGCCCATAATACTCAACAATATAATCACTTATCAAGATGGACTCTCGTTGAAGATCAGCAAGATCAACCAACAGATCCATATAAAAGAGCCATGGACTCATCCGTTGAGGACCAGCAAGGTCAGTCAACCAGATCCATGCCCGGTTCCAGAAAACAACTCTTACTCCTTGTTCCAATATCTTCCTCGACGCACGAGTGGGTATCCTGGGTGACCCAGAGCCCGAGCACCGTATGGTCAGCACCCTCTAGGATCCTTCGCAGGTGACCTAGCGCTTCACTCATAGGCCGCTTCCTTGGTCCCTCATCCACCGTACCGGAAGCTCACCATTTTAATCGAACCGAGGCTGGTCAAGACCTCGGCCGACCTTGCTACGCGAGACGTCCTCCATTGACTCTCCGTCAGCAGTTGCAACTTTATCAGTTAGGTCTCCACGACCTTAATCACAAGACGGTCAAAAATGCTTTCCCAGCATTCTTGACATAAAACAGCCATTTACAAACAACATTTACAAACAGTTTACAAATACAATTTCTATATTAACTCTCATTTTTCAATATTATCCCTCATACAATCCACATTACTTATTCCACATTTCATTTATATGTGTACTCATCCAATCATATCATTTTCCATCTCTTCACTTCAGATTCCTTCACATCACATATCATATATTCACATCCATACATCCACATCCACATCCACATATCCATACATCCACATCTACATGCTTAACTCCATTTTCACATCCTCATTTGTACATCCACATCCCATATCCACATTCATACATACACATCCATATCCACATCCATATCCGCATTCATACATACACATCCATATCCACATCCACATGCATACATTCATTATCACGTCCTCATTCATACATCCACATCCACATACATATATACATACATCCACATCCACATCCACATTCCCATTCACATCTATACATCCATATCTACATGCACATTTCATCCATACATCCACATCTATATCCTCATTCACATCCATACATCCACATTCATGCATCCACATCTACATGCTTATCTCCATTTTCACATCCTCATTTATACATCCACATCCCATATCCACATTCATACATACGCATCCATATCCACATCCACATGCATACATATATCCACATCCACATTCCCATTCACATATATACATCCATATCTACATGCACATTCACATCCATACATCCACATCTATATGCTCATTCACATCCATACATCCACATTCATGCATCCACATCTACATGCATACATCTATACATCCACATCCACATTTACATCCATGCATCCACATCTACATGCTTAACTCCATTTTCACATCCTCATTTATACATCCACATCCCATATCCACATTCATACATACGCATCCATATCCACATCCACATGCATACATATATCCACATCCACATTCCCATTCACATATATACATCCATATCTACATACACATTCACATCCATACATCCACATCTATATGCTCATTCACGTCCATACATCCACATTCATGCATCCACATCTACATGCATACATCTATACATACACATCCACATTTACATCCATGCATCCACATCTACATGCTTAACTCCATTTTCACATCCTCATTTATACATCCACATCCCATATCCACATTCATACATACGCATCCATATCCACATCCACATGCATACATATATCCACATCCACATTCCCATTCACATATATACATCCACATCTATATGCTCATTCACGTCCATACATCCACATTCATGCATCCACATCTACATGCATACATCTATACATACACATCCACATTTACATCCATGCATCCACATCTACATGCTTAACTCCATTTTCACATCCTCATTTATACATCCACATCCCATATCCACATTCATACATACGCATCCATATCCACATCCACATGCATACATATATCCACATCCACATTTCCATTCACATATATACATCCATATCTACATGCACATTCACATCCATACATCCACATCTATATGCTCATTCACATCCATACATCCACATTCATGCATCCACATGTACATGCATACATCCATACATACACATCCACATTTACATCCATGCATCCACATCTACATCCTCATTCACATCCATACATCCACATTCATACATCCATACATCCACATTCATACATCCACATCCACATCCACATTCACATCCATACATCCACATTCATACATCCACATCCACATCCACATTCACATCCATACATCCACATCTACAAGCTTATCTCCATTTTCACATCCTCATTTATACATCCACATCCCATATCCACATTCATACATACACATCCATATCCACATCCACATGCATCTTATCATATTTTATCACTTCCCATATCTTTTATGCATACCTCTATGCATGAAATTCAATTATGCTAAAAGTAACACTTTTATAATAAAATATTCAACTTTTATGCATACCTCTATGCATGAAATCCAATATGATAAAAGTAACACTTTTGATATAAAAAAATTATCCTTTATGCATACTTCTATGCATGAAAATTAAAAAAGATAAAAGTAACACTTTTGATATAAAAAAAATTATCCTTTATGCATGATATTAAAATTTAATTTCTCCATGATTATAATGAAATTCTTTCAATTAATCTAGGATGATAATTCCTAGAATATGGTAGGAAGTCCTCTTTTTATGCTTTGAATGAAATTATTTTATGCATAATTTTTATAAAAATTTTACCATAGCTCCGCTGCTATGACTGATAAATCTCAATTTTTTCTAAGGGATAAAGCTTATCATTAAGGAAATAATTAAAATGATCTCTAATTGGATCATTAATCTATAATGGATTGAATCATCAATATGCATAAACTAAAAGCATAGAAAAAAGCCATTAATTTGGCCTCAAGCATAGCTTAATCTTGGATTAAGGAAAAGCTTTATGAAAAGCTTCATTTGGATTGAGAATGGGTCATGAGTATGACCATTTCTTGAGTGAGAGAGAGAAATTACATAAAAACCATTAGAATTTAAACATAAATAAAAATTAACTTCAATAGCATTTATTAAATTATGTAACTCTTCACTACTATTCACCAATTAACTTTAATAGCATTTAAAAAAACCATACCAATTAAGCTTCTCAAGCTTGAGAGGGGTTGAGAAGAGAGAAACATTGAGAAATTATAGAAAAGATCAATATTCACTAATTACCTTACAAATTGCTTGATTCTTTGTTCACGGTAGAGGCCCCCAACCAATCAATTGGTTAAGTATGTTGATGGAGCCACTAATGGGGATTGAAGAAAGAGGGAAGCTCCAAAAACTAGTGAATTATTAAATGAATTCACAGTTCTTGGCTTAGGTGGAGTAGAGTAACGATGCATAAACACTATATATTTTTCAACAAGGGGGAGGCTTCTATTTATAGGAAAAATTGAGCTCCTAACCAAACAAACTGATTCTAGAATTTTCTAAATCAGTTTGGTCAATATTTGACCATTTTTAGGTCAGTTAAGCTAACTTTTTAGAACTAGACTTGAATGAGGAGAGAGGAGAGATGAAATATCTCAATTTTTATGAGTTTAAAACTCATTCAAGCATGTGAAATATGCACCTCCTTTAAAGAACTCCCCTTCTTTATATATGTGTCATAATGGAATCATTTTAATATTGCTCATAGTTTTTTTACTAATAAACCTTGTACATTTTCAACTCTTCATCTTATGTGAAATATGCACCTCCTTTAAAGAACTCCCCTTCCTTACATATGTGTCATAATGGAATCATTTTAATATTGCTCATAGTTTTTTTACTAATAAACCTTGTACATTTTCAACTCTTCATCTTATGTGAGCATTTACTCATTTTTGGATACCCAAAATATCTCATATTTTTAATATTGCTCATAGTTTTTTACTAATAAACCTTGTACATTTTCAACTCTTCATCTTATGTGAGCATTTAAGGGACTCCCCTTCCTTACATATGTGTCATAATAAAATCATTATACCCAAAATATCTCATATTTTTAATATTGCACATAGTTTTTTACTAATAAACCTTGTACATTTTCAACTCTTCACCTCATGTGAGCATTTACCCATTTTTGGGTATTTTCTTTTTACAAGTTGGATTTATCTCCTCCCTACACATGGATTGATGTTATTGGTCCATAGGAACCTTAATTGGACCATAGTCTAAAGATTTCTGAAAATCTAGACCCTTAGGCTAAGGTTCTTTATACCTAATTTCAATTAATTCCAATTGCACATTGGAAAATTCTTTTTGAATTTCTGTTTCAGGGGAACTCATCTGAATTAGAAGAGATATTTTTCTATCCAAAAATATTCAAAATCTGAATATTCTCTCTCTAGAATATTTTTCTCTCTCTAGGCTAAAACAGATAGAAACAAGGTCTTTATATTTCTGAAGAGGGATTGATTACAGGGAAAGATACTAGACATCAAAAAGGGGGTGGGGGAGGAATCTTACATTCTATCCCACTTAAAAAATGCGAGATGTCCTCATCTCGCAACTGGGATAATTTCGCAAGATGCACGAATATGAGACTTAGAGAAAAATTTTAATCAAGATTAACCACCAAGAAACGTCTTAAAGAGAGCAAGATTCAAAATAAGAACAAGATTTAAACTTTATTCATTCTCGGAACTTATACAGTAAAGATAGAAGAACTCTTTACACTTCCATAAGCCCGTCCATCATATGATCACAAAAGCAGTCCTCACAAGCTGCACAAGTATAAGGTAACTCATCTATGGGAATAATTCTGTTGGTTATTGCTACACCTATCTCAGTGGTATGAGGTGATCTAACAAAAGGACCTCTGAGAGGCAAGCCAAAAACGGGATAAAGGCATATCTTCTCATGAGGAAGAAAACATGCCAGTAAGAAGACCCGCTCAGAAAACCCAAGATGCCTTGATCTCATGACACAGTAGTATCGGGGACCCAAACCCAAAGCTTCAATAACCATGGCCAAGCGGACATTGTTACGAAAGTGCTGCTGACCCCAGGGTGTTACCCTAGTTATGTTTTGATAGGTCCGCCATTTGGTTTGCGCTACAGAAGTTCCCAAGTGAGGGAAAAGTGAGCGCTCATACTGCTCTATAAAATCCTTCTTCACAGATTCACTTGCGTCTTGAAGGTGAGAAATCATTATGGATAAAACTAGTTCTTGTTGCCAAGCCATGAAGGAGATTAAGAAAGAAAGGAGATCGATGGAAGTAAGATTACTGTGAGCGACAAGTAAAAGTTACGACTTATATAAAGGAAGGAGCTAGCGTAACTTAGAAGCCAACGGTAACTTGCCACCACTGAAGTTTTACCGTCTTTCCATGATTTGGGTTTGACACATTTTTCTATAGAAGGCATTAAGAATTTTGAGATGAAGAGATAAAAGAAGCTTGTAGGCTAAGTCACCTACTTTCATTGAATTTAGATATAAGGCTCACAATATCTGGGGGATAACTTCATATACTCCCCAAGAGATAAAGAACTTCTTTTGGGCCGTACTCGAATGAAGACCAAAACCTTGATATCCAAAACATCGATTCTCACTTCTGAACTCATTGTTCTGAATCCTTAAAACAGGTGGGACTCTTGAGAAGTATTCTAGGAAAAGGGTCTTCCTTTGTTAAACAAAACTTTCTTTTATTTTAGAGAGGGAATAATTATAAGATCAGAAAGGGAGATTCTTACTCCTGTATACCTCGAAGGCTGGGGAGGAATCTTACATTCTACCCCACTTAAAAAGTGCGAGATATCCTCATCTCGCAAGGTAGAGAACAACTCTTTTTCTTAACATCCAATTTTATTTTGGGGTTCCTTATATTCTGGTCAACCCAACAGAACACTGGGATAAATATCCCTTATATAGAACTCATCATTAATATTCAGATCATATCATTCATATCTTTAACATGATAATGGTCCATTAGACCGAAAAATTTCCTTCTGAACATTCCTCCACGGGAATTTCAGTCAAGCAAGTTCTCAATTTGTCATCCCTTAACTTGATCTACTGATCAAGTGTTAACAGTAACAATTTGACAGCACAACCCACTAATCTCATAGTGATTTGCTAAATTCATTATCATCATTCCAGTTATGAATATCATCACTGGGACTCGTCCCATTCATCCTCATTGTGGTTTTGTTCAGATTTTTATATTTCAACTAATTTCAGAAATCATCATTTTTCAATCAGAATTTTCAATCAGAATCCAATTCAATTCATCAATTCTCAAACAGAATTAAAAATCATATCAACCACATTCGAATTCATCATCTGGATAGCATTAACGCTTATAATTTCAAGTCTTAGATTTACTCGTATATACTGTCAGTAAAGAGCTGCAGTATACTCTCGGTATATACGGGTAGTCGTGGCTCTTGGAATTATAAGGTAAATACCATCATGTCTAGGCCTCAAGCAAGTCAGGGATTCTATATAATTGCGGTACTTCTATCTGAAGACCCAATTACCAAATTACGAATTTCAGTTTGAATATCAAATTGTATGAATTATATCACACAATTACAACCTTTTTGTGTTTCTACATAAATTTTTGACATATTTGTCTTCTCAGTTGATCTTTATTAACCACATCGCTCTGATACCAACTGTGAGATCCCTGTTCCCACCGCGCAACGGATTCGGGGTACTAGCAGCGGAAGTAGCACTTCTTACGCGAGGCAGGGTCCCACACTCGGGGCCTCGTCCACGGATATCCGGACAAAAGACTAATCCGTCGGTTTTTCCAAAACCAGACCCGGAAAAACTTCCCTTATCCGGAAAGCACGGGCGATTCCACCAGGATAATTTTTACTCTAACGTAGTCAAAATCCTTACTGATCAAACAGATCCGACTGCATCTATAAAGATACTTGGTCAGATCAAGGAAGAAACTTGCACTTGGATCATTGGGATCAACGCTTTTTTCCCCACCAAGGAGGCACAGCCGTTGATTCCTATCCATAGAACAATTACTATCCGGGATTTACTTTATCTATCGTAATAACCAAAATTGAGTCTTGATTTACGGATCCATCAGTCCAGCCTAACCCCATCCGATCCCATGGATTAGCCAACCGCCCAACCACTGTAGTGATGGGATCCAATTTGGAATTTGGTTAGGTTTTGTCTCGGGTACTAAGGAAAAGAGTTCCAAGGCCCCCTAGCCGGAATTTCATGCAAACATAAAACTAGCCACACCACTTACACACCCAATATGAAAATTGCCTTTTTCTTAGCATCAGCTAACTTTAAAACAATCCTTTAATGAAACCATAGTACCATTGATCACAATCTCCCAATTTATCCAGTTGATTCATAATTTTCCATCATTCCTTCATCAGAGTATCTATGGCATCATTGGCAACTAGAACGCTCACCACCTGTCCACACAGGGGCCGTTTCAATAGTTCCTAGCCCATAATACTCAACAATATAATCACTTATCAAGATGGACTCTCGTTGAAGATCAGCAAGATCAACCAACAGATCCATATAAAAGAGCCATGGACTCATCCGTTGAGGACCAGCAAGGTCAGTCAACCAGATCCATGCCCGGTTCCAGAAAACAACTCTTACTCCTTGTTCCAATATCTTCCTCGACGCACGAGTGGGTATCCTGGGTGACCCAGAGCCCGAGCACCGTATGGTCAGCACCCTCTAGGATCCTTCGCAGGTGACCTAGCGCTTCACTCATAGGCCGCTTCCTTGGTCCCTCATCCACCGTACCGGAAGCTCACCATTTTAATCGAACCGAGGCTGGTCAAGACCTCGGCCGACCTTGCTACGCGAGACGTCCTCCATTGACTCTCCGTCAGCAGTTGCAACTTTATCAGTTAGGTCTCCACGACCTTAATCACAAGACGGTCAAAAATGCTTTCCCAGCATTCTTGACATAAAACAGCCATTTACAAACAACATTTACAAACAGTTTACAAATACAATTTCTATATTAACTCTCATTTTTCAATATTATCCCTCATACAATCCACATTACTTATTCCACATTTCATTTATATGTGTACTCATCCAATCATATCATTTTCCATCTCTTCACTTCAGATTCCTTCACATCACATATCATATATTCACATCCATACATCCACATCCACATCCACATTCACATCCATACATCCACATCTACATGCTTAACTCCATTTTCACATCCTCATTTGTACATCCACATCCCATATCCACATTCATACATACACATCCATATCCACATCCATATCCGCATTCATACATACACATCCATATCCACATCCACATGCATACATTCATTATCACGTCCTCATTCATACATCCACATCCACATACATATATACATACATCCACATCCACATCCACATTCCCATTCACATCTATACATCCATATCTACATGCACATTTCATCCATACATCCACATCTATATCCTCATTCACATCCATACATCCACATTCATGCATCCACATCTACATGCTTATCTCCATTTTCACATCCTCATTTATACATCCACATCCCATATCCACATTCATACATACGCATCCATATCCACATCCACATGCATACATATATCCACATCCACATTCCCATTCACATATATACATCCATATCTACATGCACATTCACATCCATACATCCACATCTATATGCTCATTCACATCCATACATCCACATTCATGCATCCACATCTACATGCATACATCTATACATCCACATCCACATTTACATCCATGCATCCACATCTACATGCTTAACTCCATTTTCACATCCTCATTTATACATCCACATCCCATATCCACATTCATACATACGCATCCATATCCACATCCACATGCATACATATATCCACATCCACATTCCCATTCACATATATACATCCATATCTACATACACATTCACATCCATACATCCACATCTATATGCTCATTCACGTCCATACATCCACATTCATGCATCCACATCTACATGCATACATCTATACATACACATCCACATTTACATCCATGCATCCACATCTACATGCTTAACTCCATTTTCACATCCTCATTTATACATCCACATCCCATATCCACATTCATACATACGCATCCATATCCACATCCACATGCATACATATATCCACATCCACATTCCCATTCACATATATACATCCATATCTACATGCACATTCACATCCATACATCCACATCTATATGCTCATTCACGTCCATACATCCACATTCATGCATCCACATGTACATGCATACATCCATACATACACATCCACATTTACATCCATGCATCCACATCTACATCCTCATTCACATCCATACATCCACATTCATACATCCATACATCCACATTCATACATCCACATCCACATCCACATTCACATCCATACATCCACATTCATACATCCACATCCACATCCACATTCACATCCATACATCCACATCTACAAGCTTATCTCCATTTTCACATCCTCATTTATACATCCACATCCCATATCCACATTCATACATACGCATCCATATCCACATCCACATGCATACATATATCCACATCCACATTCCCATTCACATATATACATCCATATCTACATACACATTCACATCCATACATCCACATCTATATGCTCATTCACGTCCATACATCCACATTCATGCATCCACATCTACATGCATACATCTATACATACACATCCACATTTACATCCATGCATCCACATCTACATGCTTAACTCCATTTTCACATCCTCATTTATACATCCACATCCCATATCCACATTCATACATACGCATCCATATCCACATCCACATGCATACATATATCCACATCCACATTCCCATTCACATATATACATCCATATCTACATGCACATTCACATCCATACATCCACATCTATATGCTCATTCACATCCATACATCCACATTCATGCATCCACATGTACATGCATACATCCATACATACACATCCACATTTACATCCATGCATCCACATCTACATCCTCATTCACATCCATACATCCACATTCATACATCCATACATCCACATTCATACATCCACATCCACATCCACATTCACATCCATACATCCACATCTACAAGCTTATCTCCATTTTCACATCCTCATTTATACATCCACATCCCATATCCACATTCATACATACACATCCATATCCACATCCACATGCATCTTATCATATTTTATCACTTCCCATATCTTTTATGCATACCTCTATGCATGAAATTCAATTATGCTAAAAGTAACACTTTTATAATAAAATATTCAACTTTTATGCATACCTCTATGCATGAAATCCAATATGATAAAAGTAACACTTTTGATATAAAAAAATTATCCTTTATGCATACTTCTATGCATGAAAATTAAAAAAGATAAAAGTAACACTTTTGATATAAAAAAAATTATCCTTTATGCATGATATTAAAATTTAATTTCTCCATGATTATAATGAAATTCTTTCAATTAATCTAGGATGATAATTCCTAGAATATGGTAGGAAGTCCTCTTTTTATGCTTTGAATGAAATTATTTTATGCATAATTTTTATAAAAATTTTACCATAGCTCCGCTGCTATGACTGATAAATCTCAATTTTTTCTAAGGGATAAAGCTTATCATTAAGGAAATAATTAAAATGATCTCTAATTGGATCATTAATCTATAATGGATTGAATCATCAATATGCATAAACTAAAAGCATAGAAAAAAGCCATTAATTTGGCCTCAAGCATAGCTTAATCTTGGATTAAGAAAAAGCTTTATGAAAAGCTTCATTTGGATTGAGAATGGGTCATGAGTATGACCATTTCTTGAGTGAGAGAGAGAAATTACATAAAAACCATTAGAATTTAAACATAAATAAAAATTAACTTCAATAGCATTTATTAAATTATGTAACTCTTCACTACTATTCACCAATTAACTTTAATAGCATTTAAAAAAACCATACCAATTAAGCTTCTCAAGCTTGAGAGGGGTTGAGAAGAGAGAAACATTGAGAAATTATAGAAAAGATCAATATTCACTAATTACCTTACAAATTGCTTGATTCTTTGTTCACGGTAGAGGCCCCCAACCAATCAATTGGTTAAGTATGTTGATGGAGCCACTAATGGGGATTGAAGAAAGAGGGAAGCTCCAAAAACTAGTGAATTATTAAATGAATTCACAGTTCTTAGCTTAGGTGGAGTAGAGTAACGATGCATAAACACTATATATTTTTCAACAAGGGGGAGGCTTCTATTTATAGGAAAAATTGAGCTCCTAACCAAACAAACTGATTCTAGAATTTTCTAAATCAGTTTGGTCAATATTTGACCATTTTTAGGTCAGTTAAGCTAACTTTTTAGAACTAGACTTGAATGAGGAGAGAGGAGAGATGAAATATCTCAATTTTTATGAGTTTAAAACTCATTCAAGCATGTGAAATATGCACCTCCTTTAAAGAACTCCCCTTCCTTACATATGTGTCATAATGGAATCATTTTAATATTGCTCATAGTTTTTTTACTAATAAACCTTGTACATTTTCAACTCTTCATCTTATGTGAAATATGCACCTCCTTTAAAGAACTCCCCTTCCTTACATATGTGTCATAATGGAATCATTTTAATATTGCTCATAGTTTTTTTACTAATAAACCTTGTACATTTTCAACTCTTCATCTTATGTGAGCATTTACTCATTTTTGGATACCCAAAATATCTCATATTTTTAATATTGCTCATAGTTTTTTACTAATAAACCTTGTACATTTTCAACTCTTCATCTTATGTGAGCATTTAAGGGACTCCCCTTCCTTACATATGTGTCATAATAAAATCATTATACCCAAAATATCTCATATTTTTAATATTGCACATAGTTTTTTACTAATAAACCTTGTACATTTTCAACTCTTCACCTCATGTGAGCATTTACCCATTTTTGGGTATTTTCTTTTTACAAGTTGGATTTATCTCCTCCCTACACATGGATTGATGTTATTGGTCCATAGGAACCTTAATTGGACCATAGTCTAAAGATTTCTGAAAATCTAGACCCTTAGGCTAAGGTTCTTTATACCTAATTTCAATTAATTCCAATTGCACATTGGAAAATTCTTTTTGAATTTCTGTTTCAGGGGAACTCATCTGAATTAGAAGAGATATTTTTCTATCCAAAAATATTCAAAATCTGAATATTCTCTCTCCAGAATATTTTTCTCTCTCTAGGCTAAAACAGATAGAAACAAGGTCTTTATATTTCTGAAGAGGGATTGATTACAGGGAAAGATACTAGACATCAAAAAGGGGGTGGGGGAGGAATCTTACATTCTATCCCACTTAAAAAATGCGAGATGTCCTCATCTCGCAACTGGGATAATTTCGCAAGATGCACGAATATGAGACTTAGAGAAAAATTTTAATCAAGATTAACCACCAAGAAACGTCTTAAAGAGAGCAAGATTCAAAATAAGAACAAGATTTAAACTTTATTCATTCTCGGAACTTATACAGTAAAGATAGAAGAACTCTTTACACTTCCATAAGCCCGTCCATCATATGATCACAAAAGCAGTCCTCACAAGCTGCACAAGTATAAGGTAACTCATCTATGGGAATAATTCTGTTGGTTATTGCTGCACCTATCTCAGTGGTATGAGGTGATCTAACAAAAGGACCTCTGAGAGGCAAGCCAAAAACGGGATAAAGGCATATCTTCTCATGAGGAAGAAAACATGCCAGTAAGAAGACCCGCTCAGAAAACCCAAGATGCCTTGATCTCATGACACAGTAGTATCGGGGACCCAAACCCAAAGCTTCAATAACCATGGCCAAGCGGACATTGTTACGAAAGTGCTGCTGACCCCAGGGTGTTACCCTAGTTATGTTTTGATAGGTCCGCCATTTGGTTTGCGCTACAGAAGTTCCCAAGTGAGGGAAAAGTGAGCGCTCATACTGCTCTATAAAATCCTTCTTCACAGATTCACTTGCGTCTTGAAGGTGAGGAATCATTATGGATAAAACTAGTTCTTGTTGCCAAGCCATGAAGGAGATTAAGAAAGAAAGGAGATCGATGGAAGTAAGATTACTGTGAGCGACAAGTAAAAGTTACGACTTATATAAAGGAAGGAGCTAGCGTAACTTAGAAGCCAACGGTAACTTGCCACCACTGAAGTTTTACCGTCTTTCCATGATTTGGGTTTGACACATTTTTCTATAGAAGGCATTAAGAATTTTGAGATGAAGAGATAAAAGAAGCTTGTAGGCTAAGTCACCTACTTTCATTGAATTTAGATATAAGGCTCACAATATCTGGGGGATAACTTCATATACTCCCCAAGAGATAAAGAACTTCTTTTGGGCCGTACTCGAATGAAGACCAAAACCTTGATATCCAAAACATCGATTCTCACTTCTGAACTCATTGTTCTGAATCCTTAAAACAGGTGGGACTCTTGAGAAGTATTCTAGGAAAAGGGTCTTCCTTTGTTAAACAAAACTTTCTTTTATTTTAGAGAGGGAATAATTATAAGATCAGAAAGGGAGATTCTTACTCCTGTATACCTCGAAGGCTGGGGAGGAATCTTACATTCTACCCCACTTAAAAAGTGCGAGATATCCTCATCTCGCAAGGTAGAGAACAACTCTTTTTCTTAACATCCAATTTTATTTTGGGGTTCCTTATATTCTGGTCAACCCAACAGAACACTGGGATAAATATCCCTTATATAGAACTCATCATTAATATTCAGATCATATCATTCATATCTTTAACATGATAATGGTCCATTAGACCGAAAAATTTCCTTCTGAACATTCCTCCACGGGAATTTCAGTCAAGCAAGTTCTCAATTTGTCATCCCTTAACTTGATCTACTGATCAAGTGTTAACAGTAACAATTTGACAGCACAACCCACTAATCTCATAGTGATTTGCTAAATTCATTATCATCATTCCAGTTATGAATATCATCACTGGGACTCGTCCCATTCATCCTCATTGTGGTTTTGTTCAGATTTTTATATTTCAACTAATTTCAGAAATCATCATTTTTCAATCAGAATTTTCAATCAGAATCCAATTCAATTCATCAATTCTCAAACAGAATTAAAAATCATATCAACCACATTCGAATTCATCATCTGGATAGCATTAACGCTTATAATTTCAAGTCTTAGATTTACTCGTATATACTGTCAGTAAAGAGCTGCAGTATACTCTCGGTATATACGGGTAGTCGTGGCTCTTGGAATTATAAGGTAAATACCATCATGTCTAGGCCTCAAGCAAGTCAGGGATTCTATATAATTGCGGTACTTCTATCTGAAGACCCAATTACCAAATTACGAATTTCAGTTTGAATATCAAATTGTATGAATTATATCACACAATTACAACCTTTTTGTGTTTCTACATAAATTTTTGACATATTTGTCTTCTCAGTTGATCTTTATTAACCACATCGCTCTGATACCAACTGTGAGATCCCTGTTCCCACCGCGCAACGGATTCGGGGTACTAGCAGCGGAAGTAGCACTTCTTACGCGAGGCAGGGTCCCACACTCGGGGCCTCGTCCACGGATATCCGGACAAAAGACTAATCCGTCGGTTTTTCCAAAACCAGACCCGGAAAAACTTCCCTTATCCGGAAAGCACGGGCGATTCCACCAGGATAATTTTTACTCTAACGTAGTCAAAACCCTTACTGATCAAACAGATCCGACTGCATCTATAAAGATACTTGGTCAGATCAAGGAAGAAACTTGCACTTGGATCATTGGGATCAACGCTTTTTTCCCCACCAAGGAGGCACAGCCGTTGATTCCTATCCATAGAACAATTACTATCCGGGATTTACTTTATCTATCGTAATAACCAAAATTGAGTCTTGATTTACGGATCCATCAGTCCAGCCTAACCCCATCCGATCCCATGGATTAGCCAACCGCCCAACCACTGTAGTGATGGGATCCAATTTGGAATTTGGTTAGGTTTTGTCTCGGGTACTAAGGAAAAGAGTTCCAAGGCCCCCTAGCCGGAATTTCATGCAAACATAAAACTAGCCACACCACTTACACACCCAATATGAAAATTGCCTTTTTCTTAGCATCAGCTAACTTTAAAACAATCCTTTAATGAAACCATAGTACCATTGATCACAATCTCCCAATTTATCCAGTTGATTCATAATTTTCCATCATTCCTTCATCAGAGTATCTATGGCATCGTTGGCAACTAGAACGCTCACCACCTGTCCACACAGGGGCCGTTTCAATAGTTCCTAGCCCATAATACTCAACAATATAATCACTTATCAAGATGGACTCTCGTTGAAGATCAGCAAGATCAACCAACAGATCCATATAAAAGAGCCATGGACTCATCCGTTGAGGACCAGCAAGGTCAGTCAACCAGATCCATGCCCGGTTCCAGAAAACAACTCTTACTCCTTGTTCCAATATCTTCCTCGACGCACGAGTGGGTATCCTGGGCGACCCAGAGCCCGAGCACCGTATGGTCAGCACCCTCTAGGATCCTTCGCAGGTGACCTAGCGCTTCACTCATAGGCCGCTTCCTTGGTCCCTCATCCACCGTACCGGAAGCTCACCATTTTAATCGAACCGAGGCTGGTCAAGACCTCGGCCGACCTTGCTACGCGAGACGTCCTCCATTGACTCTCCGTCAGCAGTTGCAACTTTATCAGTTAGGTCTCCACGACCTTAATCACAAGACGGTCAAAAATGCTTTCCCAGCATTCTTGACATAAAACAGCCATTTACAAACAACATTTACAAACAGTTTACAAATACAATTTCTATATTAACTCTCATTTTTCAATATTATCCCTCATACAATCCACATTACTTATTCCACATTTCATTTATATGTGTACTCATCCAATCATATCATTTTCCATCTCTTCACTTCAGATTCCTTCACATCACATATCATATATTCACATCCATACATCCACATCCACATCCACATTCACATCCATACATCCACATCTACATGCTTAACTCCATTTTCACATCCTCATTTGTACATCCACATCCCATATCCACATTCATACATACACATCCATATCCACATCCATATCCGCATTCATACATACACATCCATATCCACATCCACATGCATACATTCATTATCACGTCCTCATTCATACATCCACATCCACATACATATATACATACATCCACATCCACATCCACATTCCCATTCACATCTATACATCCATATCTACATGCACATTTCATCCATACATCCACATCTATATCCTCATTCACATCCATACATCCACATTCATGCATCCACATCTACATGCTTATCTCCATTTTCACATCCTCATTTATACATCCACATCCCATATCCACATTCATACATACGCATCCATATCCACATCCACATGCATACATATATCCACATCCACATTCCCATTCACATATATACATCCATATCTACATGCACATTCACATCCATACATCCACATCTATATGCTCATTCACATCCATACATCCACATTCATGCATCCACATCTACATGCATACATCTATACATCCACATCCACATTTACATCCATGCATCCACATCTACATGCTTAACTCCATTTTCACATCCTCATTTATACATCCACATCCCATATCCACATTCATACATACGCATCCATATCCACATCCACATGCATACATATATCCACATCCACATTCCCATTCACATATATACATCCATATCTACATACACATTCACATCCATACATCCACATCTATATGCTCATTCACGTCCATACATCCACATTCATGCATCCACATCTACATGCATACATCTATACATACACATCCACATTTACATCCATGCATCCACATCTACATGCTTAACTCCATTTTCACATCCTCATTTATACATCCACATCCCATATCCACATTCATACATACGCATCCATATCCACATCCACATGCATACATATATCCACATCCACATTCCCATTCACATATATACATCCATATCTACATGCACATTCACATCCATACATCCACATCTATATGCTCATTCACGTCCATACATCCACATTCATGCATCCACATGTACATGCATACATCCATACATACACATCCACATTTACATCCATGCATCCACATCTACATCCTCATTCACATCCATACATCCACATTCATACATCCATACATCCACATTCATACATCCACATCCACATCCACATTCACATCCATACATCCACATTCATACATCCACATCCACATCCACATTCACATCCATACATCCACATCTACATGCTTAACTCCATTTTCACATCCTCATTTGTACATCCACATCCCATATCCACATTCATACATACGCATCCATATCCACATCCACATGCATACATATATCCACATCCACATTCCCATTCACATATATACATCCATATCTACATACACATTCACATCCATACATCCACATCTATATGCTCATTCACGTCCATACATCCACATTCATGCATCCACATCTACATGCATACATCTATACATACACATCCACATTTACATCCATGCATCCACATCTACATGCTTAACTCCATTTTCACATCCTCATTTATACATCCACATCCCATATCCACATTCATACATACGCATCCATATCCACATCCACATGCATACATATATCCACATCCACATTCCCATTCACATATATACATCCATATCTACATGCACATTCACATCCATACATCCACATCTATATGCTCATTCACATCCATACATCCACATTCATGCATCCACATGTACATGCATACATCCATACATACACATCCACATTTACATCCATGCATCCACATCTACATCCTCATTCACATCCATACATCCACATTCATACATCCATACATCCACATTCATACATCCACATCCACATCCACATTCACATCCATACATCCACATCTACAAGCTTATCTCCATTTTCACATCCTCATTTATACATCCACATCCCATATCCACATTCATACATACACATCCATATCCACATCCACATGCATCTTATCATATTTTATCACTTCCCATATCTTTTATGCATACCTCTATGCATGAAATTCAATTATGCTAAAAGTAACACTTTTATAATAAAATATTCAACTTTTATGCATACCTCTATGCATGAAATCCAATATGATAAAAGTAACACTTTTGATATAAAAAAATTATCCTTTATGCATACTTCTATGCATGAAAATTAAAAAAGATAAAAGTAACACTTTTGATATAAAAAAAATTATCCTTTATGCATGATATTAAAATTTAATTTCTCCATGATTATAATGAAATTCTTTCAATTAATCTAGGATGATAATTCCTAGAATATGGTAGGAAGTCCTCTTTTTATGCTTTGAATGAAATTATTTTATGCATAATTTTTATAAAAATTTTACCATAGCTCCGCTGCTATGACTGATAAATCTCAATTTTTTCTAAGGGATAAAGCTTATCATTAAGGAAATAATTAAAATGATCTCTAATTGGATCATTAATCTATAATGGATTGAATCATCAATATGCATAAACTAAAAGCATAGAAAAAAGCCATTAATTTGGCCTCAAGCATAGCTTAATCTTGGATTAAGAAGAAGCTTTATGAAAAGCTTCATTTGGATTGAGAATGGGTCATGAGTATGACCATTTCTTGAGTGAGAGAGAGAAATTACATAAAAACCATTAGAATTTAAACATAAATAAAAATTAACTTCAATAGCATTTATTAAATTATGTAACTCTTCACTACTATTCACCAATTAACTTTAATAGCATTTAAAAAAACCATACCAATTAAGCTTCTCAAGCTTGAGAGGGGTTGAGAAGAGAGAAACATTGAGAAATTATAGAAAAGATCAATATTCACTAATTACCTTACAAATTGCTTGATTCTTTGTTCACGGTAGAGGCCCCCAACCAATCAATTGGTTAAGTATGTTGATGGAGCCACTAATGGGGATTGAAGAAAGAGGGAAGCTCCAAAAACTAGTGAATTATTAAATGAATTCACAGTTCTTAGCTTAGGTGGAGTAGAGTAACGATGCATAAACACTATATATTTTTCAACAAGGGGGAGGCTTCTATTTATAGGAAAAATTGAGCTCCTAACCAAACAAACTGATTCTAGAATTTTCTAAATCAGTTTGGTCAATATTTGACCATTTTTAGGTCAGTTAAGCTAACTTTTTAGAACTAGACTTGAATGAGGAGAGAGGAGAGATGAAATATCTCAATTTTTATGAGTTTAAAACTCATTCAAGCATGTGAAATATGCACCTCCTTTAAAGAACTCCCCTTCCTTACATATGTGTCATAATGGAATCATTTTAATATTGCTCATAGTTTTTTTACTAATAAACCTTGTACATTTTCAACTCTTCATCTTATGTGAAATATGCACCTCCTTTAAAGAACTCCCCTTCCTTACATATGTGTCATAATGGAATCATTTTAATATTGCTCATAGTTTTTTTACTAATAAACCTTGTACATTTTCAACTCTTCATCTTATGTGAGCATTTACTCATTTTTGGATACCCAAAATATCTCATATTTTTAATATTGCTCATAGTTTTTTACTAATAAACCTTGTATATTTTCAACTCTTCATCTTATGTGAGCATTTAAGGGACTCCCCTTCCTTACATATGTGTCATAATAAAATCATTATACCCAAAATATCTCATATTTTTAATATTGCACATAGTTTTTTACTAATAAACCTTGTACATTTTCAACTCTTCACCTCATGTGAGCATTTACCCATTTTTGGGTATTTTCTTTTTACAAGTTGGATTTATCTCCTCCCTACACATGGATTGATGTTATTGGTCCATAGGAACCTTAATTGGACCATAGTCTAAAGATTTCTGAAAATCTAGACCCTTAGGCTAAGGTTCTTTATACCTAATTTCAATTAATTCCAATTGCACATTGGAAAATTCTTTTTGAATTTCTGTTTCAGGGGAACTCATCTGAATTAGAAGAGATATTTTTCTATCCAAAAATATTCAAAATCTGAATATTCTCTCTCTAGAATATTTTTCTCTCTCTAGGCTAAAACAGATAGAAACAAGGTCTTTATATTTCTGAAGAGGGATTGATTACAGGGAAAGATACTAGACATCAAAAAGGGGGTGGGGGAGGAATCTTACATTCTATCCCACTTAAAAAATGCGAGATGTCCTCATCTCGCAACTGGGATAATTTCGCAAGATGCACGAATATGAGACTTAGAGAAAAATTTTAATCAAGATTAACCACCAAGAAACGTCTTAAAGAGAGCAAGATTCAAAATAAGAACAAGATTTAAACTTTATTCATTCTCGGAACTTATACAGTAAAGATAGAAGAACTCTTTACACTTCCATAAGCCCGTCCATCATATGATCACAAAAGCAGTCCTCACAAGCTGCACAAGTATAAGGTAACTCATCTATGGGAATAATTCTGTTGGTTATTGCTGCACCTATCTCAGTGGTATGAGGTGATCTAACAAAAGGACCTCTGAGAGGCAAGCCAAAAACGGGATAAAGGCATATCTTCTCATGAGGAAGAAAACATGCCAGTAAGAAGACCCGCTCAGAAAACCCAAGATGCCTTGATCTCATGACACAGTAGTATCGGGGACCCAAACCCAAAGCTTCAATAACCATGGCCAAGCGGACATTGTTACGAAAGTGCTGCTGACCCCAGGGTGTTACCCTAGTTATGTTTTGATAGGTCCGCCATTTGGTTTGCGCTACAGAAGTTCCCAAGTGAGGGAAAAGTGAGCGCTCATACTGCTCTATAAAATCCTTCTTCACAGATTCACTTGCGTCTTGAAGGTGAGGAATCATTATGGATAAAACTAGTTCTTGTTGCCAAGCCATGAAGGAGATTAAGAAAGAAAGGAGATCGATGGAAGTAAGATTACTGTGAGCGACAAGTAAAAGTTACGACTTATATAAAGGAAGGAGCTAGCGTAACTTAGAAGCCAACGGTAACTTGCCACTGAAGTTTTACCGTCTTTCCATGATTTGGGTTTGACACATTTTTCTATAGAAGGCATTAAGAATTTTGAGATGAAGAGATAAAAGAAGCTTGTAGGCTAAGTCACCTACTTTCATTGAATTTAGATATAAGGCTCACAATATCTGGGGGATAACTTCATATACTCCCCAAGAGATAAAGAACTTCTTTTGGGCCGTACTCGAATGAAGACCAAAACCTTGATATCCAAAACATCGATTCTCACTTCTGAACTCATTGTTCTGAATCCTTAAAACAGGTGGGACTCTTGAGAAGTATTCTAGGAAAAGGGTCTTCCTTTGTTAAACAAAACTTTCTTTTATTTTAGAGAGGGAATAATTATAAGATCAGAAAGGGAGATTCTTACTCCTGTATACCTCGAAGGCTGGGGAGGAATCTTACATTCTACCCCACTTAAAAAGTGCGAGATATCCTCATCTCGCAAGGTAGAGAACAACTCTTTTTCTTAACATCCAATTTTATTTTGGGGTTCCTTATATTCTGGTCAACCCAACAGAACACTGGGATAAATATCCCTTATATAGAACTCATCATTAATATTCAGATCATATCATTCATATCTTTAACATGATAATGGTCCATTAGACCGAAAAATTTCCTTCTGAACATTCCTCCACGGGAATTTCAGTCAAGCAAGTTCTCAATTTGTCATCCCTTAACTTGATCTACTGATCAAGTGTTAACAGTAACAATTTGACAGCACAACCCACTAATCTCATAGTGATTTGCTAAATTCATTATCATCATTCCAGTTATGAATATCATCACTGGGACTCGTCCCATTCATCCTCATTGTGGTTTTGTTCAGATTTTTATATTTCAACTAATTTCAGAAATCATCATTTTTCAATCAGAATTTTCAATCAGAATCCAATTCAATTCATCAATTCTCAAACAGAATTAAAAATCATATCAACCACATTCGAATTCATCATCTGGATAGCATTAACGCTTATAATTTCAAGTCTTAGATTTACTCGTATATACTGTCAGTAAAGAGCTGCAGTATACTCTCGGTATATACGGGTAGTCGTGGCTCTTGGAATTATAAGGTAAATACCATCATGTCTAGGCCTCAAGCAAGTCAGGGATTCTATATAATTGCGGTACTTCTATCTGAAGACCCAATTACCAAATTACGAATTTCAGTTTGAATATCAAATTGTATGAATTATATCACACAATTACAACCTTTTTGTGTTTCTACATAAATTTTTGACATATTTGTCTTCTCAGTTGATCTTTATTAACCACATCGCTCTGATACCAACTGTGAGATCCCTGTTCCCACCGCGCAACGGATTCGGGGTACTAGCAGCGGAAGTAGCACTTCTTACGCGAGGCAGGGTCCCACACTCGGGGCCTCGTCCACGGATATCCGGACAAAAGACTAATCCGTCGGTTTTTCCAAAACCAGACCCGGAAAAACTTCCCTTATCCGGAAAGCACGGGCGATTCCACCAGGATAATTTTTACTCTAACGTAGTCAAAACCCTTACTGATCAAACAGATCCGACTGCATCTATAAAGATACTTGGTCAGATCAAGGAAGAAACTTGCACTTGGATCATTGGGATCAACGCTTTTTTCCCCACCAAGGAGGCACAGCCGTTGATTCCTATCCATAGAACAATTACTATCCGGGATTTACTTTATCTATCGTAATAACCAAAATTGAGTCTTGATTTACGGATCCATCAGTCCAGCCTAACCCCATCCGATCCCATGGATTAGCCAACCGCCCAACCACTGTAGTGATGGGATCCAATTTGGAATTTGGTTAGGTTTTGTCTCGGGTACTAAGGAAAAGAGTTCCAAGGCCCCCTAGCCGGAATTTCATGCAAACATAAAACTAGCCACACCACTTACACACCCAATATGAAAATTGCCTTTTTCTTAGCATCAGCTAACTTTAAAACAATCCTTTAATGAAACCATAGTACCATTGATCACAATCTCCCAATTTATCCAGTTGATTCATAATTTTCCATCATTCCTTCATCAGAGTATCTATGGCATCATTGGCAACTAGAACGCTCACCACCTGTCCACACAGGGGCCGTTTCAATAGTTCCTAGCCCATAATACTCAACAATATAATCACTTATCAAGATGGACTCTCGTTGAAGATCAGCAAGATCAACCAACAGATCCATATAAAAGAGCCATGGACTCATCCGTTGAGGACCAGCAAGGTCAGTCAACCAGATCCATGCCCGGTTCCAGAAAACAACTCTTACTCCTTGTTCCAATATCTTCCTCGACGCACGAGTGGGTATCCTGGGTGACCCAGAGCCCGAGCACCGTATGGTCAGCACCCTCTAGGATCCTTCGCAGGTGACCTAACGCTTCACTCATAGGCCGCTTCCTTGGTCCCTCATCCACCGTACCGGAAGCTCACCATTTTAATCGAACCGAGGCTGGTCAAGACCTCGGCCGACCTTGCTACGCGAGACGTCCTCCATTGACTCTCCGTCAGCAGTTGCAACTTTATCAGTTAGGTCTCCACGACCTTAATCACAAGACGGTCAAAAATGCTTTCCCAGCATTCTTGACATAAAACAGCCATTTACAAACAACATTTACAAACAGTTTACAAATACAATTTCTATATTAACTCTCATTTTTCAATATTATCCCTCATACAATCCACATTACTTATTCCACATTTCATTTATATGTGTACTCATCCAATCATATCATTTTCCATCTCTTCACTTCAGATTCCTTCACATCACATATCATATATTCACATCCATACATCCACATCCACATCCACATATCCATACATCCACATCTACATGCTTAACTCCATTTTCACATCCTCATTTGTACATCCACATCCCATATCCACATTCATACATACACATCCATATCCACATCCATATCCGCATTCATACATACACATCCATATCCACATCCACATGCATACATTCATTATCACGTCCTCATTCATACATCCACATCCACATACATATATACATACATCCACATCCACATCCACATTCCCATTCACATCTATACATCCATATCTACATGCACATTTCATCCATACATCCACATCTATATCCTCATTCACATCCATACATCCACATTCATGCATCCACATCTACATGCTTATCTCCATTTTCACATCCTCATTTATACATCCACATCCCATATCCACATTCATACATACGCATCCATATCCACATCCACATGCATACATATATCCACATCCACATTCCCATTCACATATATACATCCATATCTACATGCACATTCACATCCATACATCCACATCTATATGCTCATTCACATCCATACATCCACATTCATGCATCCACATCTACATGCATACATCTATACATCCACATCCACATTTACATCCATGCATCCACATCTACATGCTTAACTCCATTTTCACATCCTCATTTATACATCCACATCCCATATCCACATTCATACATACGCATCCATATCCACATCCACATGCATACATATATCCACATCCACATTCCCATTCACATATATACATCCATATCTACATACACATTCACATCCATACATCCACATCTATATGCTCATTCACGTCCATACATCCACATTCATGCATCCACATCTACATGCATACATCTATACATACACATCCACATTTACATCCATGCATCCACATCTACATGCTTAACTCCATTTTCACATCCTCATTTATACATCCACATCCCATATCCACATTCATACATACGCATCCATATCCACATCCACATGCATACATATATCCACATCCACATTCCCATTCACATATATACATCCACATCTATATGCTCATTCACGTCCATACATCCACATTCATGCATCCACATCTACATGCATACATCTATACATACACATCCACATTTACATCCATGCATCCACATCTACATGCTTAACTCCATTTTCACATCCTCATTTATACATCCACATCCCATATCCACATTCATACATACGCATCCATATCCACATCCACATGCATACATATATCCACATCCACATTTCCATTCACATATATACATCCATATCTACATGCACATTCACATCCATACATCCACATCTATATGCTCATTCACATCCATACATCCACATTCATGCATCCACATGTACATGCATACATCCATACATACACATCCACATTTACATCCATGCATCCACATCTACATCCTCATTCACATCCATACATCCACATTCATACATCCATACATCCACATTCATACATCCACATCCACATCCACATTCACATCCATACATCCACATTCATACATCCACATCCACATCCACATTCACATCCATACATCCACATCTACAAGCTTATCTCCATTTTCACATCCTCATTTATACATCCACATCCCATATCCACATTCATACATACACATCCATATCCACATCCACATGCATCTTATCATATTTTATCACTTCCCATATCTTTTATGCATACCTCTATGCATGAAATTCAATTATGCTAAAAGTAACACTTTTATAATAAAATATTCAACTTTTATGCATACCTCTATGCATGAAATCCAATATGATAAAAGTAACACTTTTGATATAAAAAAATTATCCTTTATGCATACTTCTATGCATGAAAATTAAAAAAGATAAAAGTAACACTTTTGATATAAAAAAAATTATCCTTTATGCATGATATTAAAATTTAATTTCTCCATGATTATAATGAAATTCTTTCAATTAATCTAGGATGATAATTCCTAGAATATGGTAGGAAGTCCTCTTTTTATGCTTTGAATGAAATTATTTTATGCATAATTTTTATAAAAATTTTACCATAGCTCCGCTGCTATGACTGATAAATCTCAATTTTTTCTAAGGGATAAAGCTTATCATTAAGGAAATAATTAAAATGATCTCTAATTGGATCATTAATCTATAATGGATTGAATCATCAATATGCATAAACTAAAAGCATAGAAAAAAGCCATTAATTTGGCCTCAAGCATAGCTTAATCTTGGATTAAGGAAAAGCTTTATGAAAAGCTTCATTTGGATTGAGAATGGGTCATGAGTATGACCATTTCTTGAGTGAGAGAGAGAAATTACATAAAAACCATTAGAATTTAAACATAAATAAAAATTAACTTCAATAGCATTTATTAAATTATGTAACTCTTCACTACTATTCACCAATTAACTTTAATAGCATTTAAAAAAACCATACCAATTAAGCTTCTCAAGCTTGAGAGGGGTTGAGAAGAGAGAAACATTGAGAAATTATAGAAAAGATCAATATTCACTAATTACCTTACAAATTGCTTGATTCTTTGTTCACGGTAGAGGCCCCCAACCAATCAATTGGTTAAGTATGTTGATGGAGCCACTAATGGGGATTGAAGAAAGAGGGAAGCTCCAAAAACTAGTGAATTATTAAATGAATTCACAGTTCTTGGCTTAGGTGGAGTAGAGTAACGATGCATAAACACTATATATTTTTCAACAAGGGGGAGGCTTCTATTTATAGGAAAAATTGAGCTCCTAACCAAACAAACTGATTCTAGAATTTTCTAAATCAGTTTGGTCAATATTTGACCATTTTTAGGTCAGTTAAGCTAACTTTTTAGAACTAGACTTGAATGAGGAGAGAGGAGAGATGAAATATCTCAATTTTTATGAGTTTAAAACTCATTCAAGCATGTGAAATATGCACCTCCTTTAAAGAACTCCCCTTCCTTATATATGTGTCATAATGGAATCATTTTAATATTGCTCATAGTTTTTTTACTAATAAACCTTGTACATTTTCAACTCTTCATCTTATGTGAAATATGCACCTCCTTTAAAGAACTCCCCTTCCTTACATATGTGTCATAATGGAATCATTTTAATATTGCTCATAGTTTTTTTACTAATAAACCTTGTACATTTTCAACTCTTCATCTTATGTGAGCATTTACTCATTTTTGGATACCCAAAATATCTCATATTTTTAATATTGCTCATAGTTTTTTACTAATAAACCTTGTACATTTTCAACTCTTCATCTTATGTGAGCATTTAAGGGACTCCCCTTCCTTACATATGTGTCATAATAAAATCATTATACCCAAAATATCTCATATTTTTAATATTGCACATAGTTTTTTACTAATAAACCTTGTACATTTTCAACTCTTCACCTCATGTGAGCATTTACCCATTTTTGGGTATTTTCTTTTTACAAGTTGGATTTATCTCCTCCCTACACATGGATTGATGTTATTGGTCCATAGGAACCTTAATTGGACCATAGTCTAAAGATTTCTGAAAATCTAGACCCTTAGGCTAAGGTTCTTTATACCTAATTTCAATTAATTCCAATTGCACATTGGAAAATTCTTTTTGAATTTCTGTTTCAGGGGAACTCATCTGAATTAGAAGAGATATTTTTCTATCCAAAAATATTCAAAATCTGAATATTCTCTCTCTAGAATATTTTTCTCTCTCTAGGCTAAAACAGATAGAAACAAGGTCTTTATATTTCTGAAGAGGGATTGATTACAGGGAAAGATACTAGACATCAAAAAGGGGGTGGGGGAGGAATCTTACATTCTATCCCACTTAAAAAATGCGAGATGTCCTCATCTCGCAACTGGGATAATTTCGCAAGATGCACGAATATGAGACTTAGAGAAAAATTTTAATCAAGATTAACCACCAAGAAACGTCTTAAAGAGAGCAAGATTCAAAATAAGAACAAGATTTAAACTTTATTCATTCTCGGAACTTATACAGTAAAGATAGAAGAACTCTTTACACTTCCATAAGCCCGTCCATCATATGATCACAAAAGCAGTCCTCACAAGCTGCACAAGTATAAGGTAACTCATCTATGGGAATAATTCTGTTGGTTATTGCTGCACCTATCTCAGTGGTATGAGGTGATCTAACAAAAGGACCTCTGAGAGGCAAGCCAAAAACGGGATAAAGGCATATCTTCTCATGAGGAAGAAAACATGCCAGTAAGAAGACCCGCTCAGAAAACCCAAGATGCCTTGATCTCATGACACAGTAGTATCGGGGACCCAAACCCAAAGCTTCAATAACCATGGCCAAGCGGACATTGTTACGAAAGTGCTGCTGACCCCAGGGTGTTACCCTAGTTATGTTTTGATAGGTCCGCCATTTGGTTTGCGCTACAGAAGTTCCCAAGTGAGGGAAAAGTGAGCGCTCATACTGCTCTATAAAATCCTTCTTCACAGATTCACTTGCGTCTTGAAGGTGAGGAATCATTATGGATAAAACTAGTTCTTGTTGCCAAGCCATGAAGGAGATTAAGAAAGAAAGGAGATCGATGGAAGTAAGATTACTGTGAGCGACAAGTAAAAGTTACGACTTATATAAAGGAAGGAGCTAGCGTAACTTAGAAGCCAACGGTAACTTGCCACTGAAGTTTTACCGTCTTTCCATGATTTGGGTTTGACACATTTTTCTATAGAAGGCATTAAGAATTTTGAGATGAAGAGATAAAAGAAGCTTGTAGGCTAAGTCACCTACTTTCATTGAATTTAGATATAAGGCTCACAATATCTGGGGGATAACTTCATATACTCCCCAAGAGATAAAGAACTTCTTTTGGGCCGTACTCGAATGAAGACCAAAACCTTGATATCCAAAACATCGATTCTCACTTCTGAACTCATTGTTCTGAATCCTTAAAACAGGTGGGACTCTTGAGAAGTATTCTAGGAAAAGGGTCTTCCTTTGTTAAACAAAACTTTCTTTTATTTTAGAGAGGGAATAATTATAAGATCAGAAAGGGAGATTCTTACTCCTGTATACCTCGAAGGCTGGGGAGGAATCTTACATTCTACCCCACTTAAAAAGTGCGAGATATCCTCATCTCGCAAGGTAGAGAACAACTCTTTTTCTTAACATCCAATTTTATTTTGGGGTTCCTTATATTCTGGTCAACCCAACAGAACACTGGGATAAATATCCCTTATATAGAACTCATCATTAATATTCAGATCATATCATTCATATCTTTAACATGATAATGGTCCATTAGACCGAAAAATTTCCTTCTGAACATTCCTCCACGGGAATTTCAGTCAAGCAAGTTCTCAATTTGTCATCCCTTAACTTGATCTACTGATCAAGTGTTAACAGTAACAATTCGACAGCACAACCCACTAATCTCATAGTGATTTGCTAAATTCATTATCATCATTCCAGTTATGAATATCATCACTGGGACTCGTCCCATTCATCCTCATTGTGGTTTTGTTCAGATTTTTATATTTCAACTAATTTCAGAAATCATCATTTTTCAATCAGAATTTTCAATCAGAATCCAATTCAATTCATCAATTCTCAAACAGAATTAAAAATCATATCAACCACATTCGAATTCATCATCTGGATAGCATTAACGCTTATAATTTCAAGTCTTAGATTTACTCGTATATACTGTCAGTAAAGAGCTGCAGTATACTCTCGGTATATACGGGTAGTCGTGGCTCTTGGAATTATAAGGTAAATACCATCATGTCTAGGCCTCAAGCAAGTCAGGGATTCTATATAATTGCGGTACTTCTATCTGAAGACCCAATTACCAAATTACGAATTTCAGTTTGAATATCAAATTGTATGAATTATATCACACAATTACAACCTTTTTGTGTTTCTACATAAATTTTTGACATATTTGTCTTCTCAGTTGATCTTTATTAACCACATCGCTCTGATACCAACTGTGAGATCCCTGTTCCCACCGCGCAACGGATTCGGGGTACTAGCAGCGGAAGTAGCACTTCTTACGCGAGGCAGGGTCCCACACTCGGGGCCTCGTCCACGGATATCCGGACAAAAGACTAATCCGTCGGTTTTTCCAAAACCAGACCCGGAAAAACTTCCCTTATCCGGAAAGCACGGGCGATTCCACCAGGATAATTTTTACTCTAACGTAGTCAAAATCCTTACTGATCAAACAGATCCGACTGCATCTATAAAGATACTTGGTCAGATCAAGGAAGAAACTTGCACTTGGATCATTGGGATCAACGCTTTTTTCCCCACCAAGGAGGCACAGCCGTTGATTCCTATCCATAGAACAATTACTATCCGGGATTTACTTTATCTATCGTAATAACCAAAATTGAGTCTTGATTTACGGATCCATCAGTCCAGCCTAACCCCATCCGATCCCATGGATTAGCCAACCGCCCAACCACTGTAGTGATGGGATCCAATTTGGAATTTGGTTAGGTTTTGTCTCGGGTACTAAGGAAAAGAGTTCCAAGGCCCCCTAGCCGGAATTTCATGCAAACATAAAACTAGCCACACCACTTACACACCCAATATGAAAATTGCCTTTTTCTTAGCATCAGCTAACTTTAAAACAATCCTTTAATGAAACCATAGTACCATTGATCACAATCTCCCAATTTATCCAGTTGATTCATAATTTTCCATCATTCCTTCATCAGAGTATCTATGGCATCATTGGCAACTAGAACGCTCACCACCTGTCCACACAGGGGCCGTTTCAATAGTTCCTAGCCCATAATACTCAACAATATAATCACTTATCAAGATGGACTCTCGTTGAAGATCAGCAAGATCAACCAACAGATCCATATAAAAGAGCCATGGACTCATCCGTTGAGGACCAGCAAGGTCAGTCAACCAGATCCATGCCCGGTTCCAGAAAACAACTCTTACTCCTTGTTCCAATATCTTCCTCGACGCACGAGTGGGTATCCTGGGCGACCCAGAGCCCGAGCACCGTATGGTCAGCACCCTCTAGGATCCTTCGCAGGTGACCTAGCGCTTCACTCATAGGCCGCTTCCTTGGTCCCTCATCCACCGTACCGGAAGCTCACCATTTTAATCGAACCGAGGCTGGTCAAGACCTCGGCCGACCTTGCTACGCGAGACGTCCTCCATTGACTCTCCGTCAGCAGTTGCAACTTTATCAGTTAGGTCTCCACGACCTTAATCACAAGACGGTCAAAAATGCTTTCCCAGCATTCTTGACATAAAACAGCCATTTACAAACAACATTTACAAACAGTTTACAAATACAATTTCTATATTAACTCTCATTTTTCAATATTATCCCTCATACAATCCACATTACTTATTCCACATTTCATTTATATGTGTACTCATCCAATCATATCATTTTCCATCTCTTCACTTCAGATTCCTTCACATCACATATCATATATTCACATCCATACATCCACATCCACATCCACATTCACATCCATACATCCACATCTACATGCTTAACTCCATTTTCACATCCTCATTTGTACATCCACATCCCATATCCACATTCATACATACACATCCATATCCACATCCATATCCGCATTCATACATACACATCCATATCCACATCCACATGCATACATTCATTATCACGTCCTCATTCATACATCCACATCCACATACATATATACATACATCCACATCCACATCCACATTCCCATTCACATCTATACATCCATATCTACATGCACATTTCATCCATACATCCACATCTATATCCTCATTCACATCCATACATCCACATTCATGCATCCACATCTACATGCTTATCTCCATTTTCACATCCTCATTTATACATCCACATCCCATATCCACATTCATACATACGCATCCATATCCACATCCACATGCATACATATATCCACATCCACATTCCCATTCACATATATACATCCATATCTACATGCACATTCACATCCATACATCCACATCTATATGCTCATTCACATCCATACATCCACATTCATGCATCCACATCTACATGCATACATCTATACATCCACATCCACATTTACATCCATGCATCCACATCTACATGCTTAACTCCATTTTCACATCCTCATTTATACATCCACATCCCATATCCACATTCATACATATGCATCCATATCCACATCCACATGCATACATATATCCACATCCACATTCCCATTCACATATATACATCCATATCTACATACACATTCACATCCATACATCCACATCTATATGCTCATTCACGTCCATACATCCACATTCATGCATCCACATCTACATGCATACATCTATATATACACATCCACATTTACATCCATGCATCCACATCTACATGCTTAACTCCATTTTCACATCCTCATTTATACATCCACATCCCATATCCACATTCATACATACGCATCCATATCCACATCCACATGCATACATATATCCACATCCACATTCCCATTCACATATATACATCCATATCTACATACACATTCACATCCATACATCCACATCTATATGCTCATTCACGTCCATACATCCACATTCATGCATCCACATCTACATGCATACATCTATACATACACATCCACATTTACATCCATGCATCCACATCTACATGCTTAACTCCATTTTCACATCCTCATTTATACATCCACATCCCATATCCACATTCATACATACGCATCCATATCCACATCCACATGCATACATATATCCACATCCACATTCCCATTCACATATATACATCCATATCTACATGCACATTCACATCCATACATCCACATCTATATGCTCATTCACATCCATACATCCACATTCATGCATCCACATGTACATGCATACATCCATACATACACATCCACATTTACATCCATGCATCCACATCTACATCCTCATTCACATCCATACATCCACATTCATACATCCATACATCCACATTCATACATCCACATCCACATCCACATTCACATCCATACATCCACATTCATACATCCACATCCACATCCACATTCACATCCATACATCCACATCTACAAGCTTATCTCCATTTTCACATCCTCATTTATACATCCACATCCCATATCCACATTCATACATACACATCCATATCCACATCCACATGCATCTTATCATATTTTATCACTTCCCATATCTTTTATGCATACCTCTATGCATGAAATTCAATTATGCTAAAAGTAACACTTTTATAATAAAATATTCAACTTTTATGCATACCTCTATGCATGAAATCCAATATGATAAAAGTAACACTTTTGATATAAAAAAATTATCCTTTATGCATACTTCTATGCATGAAAATTAAAAAAGATAAAAGTAACACTTTTGATATAAAAAAAATTATCCTTTATGCATGATATTAAAATTTAATTTCTCCATGATTATAATGAAATTCTTTCAATTAATCTAGGATGATAATTCCTAGAATATGGTAGGAAGTCCTCTTTTTATGCTTTGAATGAAATTATTTTATGCATAATTTTTATAAAAATTTTACCATAGCTCCGCTGCTATGACTGATAAATCTCAATTTTTTCTAAGGGATAAAGCTTATCATTAAGGAAATAATTAAAATGATCTCTAATTGGATCATTAATCTATAATGGATTGAATCATCAATATGCATAAACTAAAAGCATAGAAAAAAGCCATTAATTTGGCCTCAAGCATAGCTTAATCTTGGATTAAGGAAAAGCTTTATGAAAAGCTTCATTTGGATTGAGAATGGGTCATGAGTATGACCATTTCTTGAGTGAGAGAGAGAAATTACATAAAAACCATTAGAATTTAAACATAAATAAAAATTAACTTCAATAGCATTTATTAAATTATGTAACTCTTCACTACTATTCACCAATTAACTTTAATAGCATTTAAAAAAACCATACCAATTAAGCTTCTCAAGCTTGAGAGGGGTTGAGAAGAGAGAAACATTGAGAAATTATAGAAAAGATCAATATTCACTAATTACCTTACAAATTGCTTGATTCTTTGTTCACGGTAGAGGCCCCCAACCAATCAATTGGTTAAGTATGTTGATGGAGCCACTAATGGGGATTGAAGAAAGAGGGAAGCTCCAAAAACTAGTGAATTATTAAATGAATTCACAGTTCTTGGCTTAGGTGGAGTAGAGTAACGATGCATAAACACTATATATTTTTCAACAAGGGGGAGGCTTCTATTTATAGGAAAAATTGAGCTCCTAACCAAACAAACTGATTCTAGAATTTTCTAAATCAGTTTGGTCAATATTTGACCATTTTTAGGTCAGTTAAGCTAACTTTTTAGAACTAGACTTGAATGAGGAGAGAGGAGAGATGAAATATCTCAATTTTTATGAGTTTAAAACTCATTCAAGCATGTGAAATATGCACCTCCTTTAAAGAACTCCCCTTCCTTACATATGTGTCATAATGGAATCATTTTAATATTGCTCATAGTTTTTTTACTAATAAACCTTGTACATTTTCAACTCTTCATCTTATGTGAAATATGCACCTCCTTTAAAGAACTCCCCTTCCTTACATATGTGTCATAATGGAATCATTTTAATATTGCTCATAGTTTTTTTACTAATAAACCTTGTACATTTTCAACTCTTCATCTTATGTGAGCATTTACTCATTTTTGGATACCCAAAATATCTCATATTTTTAATATTGCTCATAGTTTTTTACTAATAAACCTTGTACATTTTCAACTCTTCATCTTATGTGAGCATTTAAGGGACTCCCCTTCCTTACATATGTGTCATAATAAAATCATTATACCCAAAATATCTCATATTTTTAATATTGCACATAGTTTTTTACTAATAAACCTTGTACATTTTCAACTCTTCACCTCATGTGAGCATTTACCCATTTTTGGGTATTTTCTTTTTACAAGTTGGATTTATCTCCTCCCTACACATGGATTGATGTTATTGGTCCATAGGAACCTTAATTGGACCATAGTCTAAAGATTTCTGAAAATCTAGACCCTTAGGCTAAGGTTCTTTATACCTAATTTCAATTAATTCCAATTGCACATTGGAAAATTCTTTTTGAATTTCTGTTTCAGGGGAACTCATCTGAATTAGAAGAGATATTTTTCTATCCAAAAATATTCAAAATCTGAATATTCTCTCTCTAGAATATTTTTCTCTCTCTAGGCTAAAACAGATAGAAACAAGGTCTTTATATTTCTGAAGAGGGATTGATTACAGGGAAAGATACTAGACATCAAAAAGGGGGTGGGGGAGGAATCTTACATTCTATCCCACTTAAAAAATGCGAGATGTCCTCATCTCGCAACTGGGATAATTTCGCAAGATGCACGAATATGAGACTTAGAGAAAAATTTTAATCAAGATTAACCACCAAGAAACGTCTTAAAGAGAGCAAGATTCAAAATAAGAACAAGATTTAAACTTTATTCATTCTCGGAACTTATACAGTAAAGATAGAAGAACTCTTTACACTTCCATAAGCCCGTCCATCATATGATCACAAAAGCAGTCCTCACAAAGCTGCACAAGTATAAGGTAACTCATCTATGGGAATAATTCTGTTGGTTATTGCTGCACCTATCTCAGTGGTATGAGGTGATCTAACAAAAGGACCTCTGAGAGGCAAGCCAAAAACGGGATAAAGGCATATCTTCTCATGAGGAAGAAAACATGCCAGTAAGAAGACCCGCTCAGAAAACCCAAGATGCCTTGATCTCATGACACAGTAGTATCGGGGACCCAAACCCAAAGCTTCAATAACCATGGCCAAGCGGACATTGTTACGAAAGTGCTGCTGACCCCAGGGTGTTACCCTAGTTATGTTTTGATAGGTCCGCCATTTGGTTTGCGCTACAGAAGTTCCCAAGTGAGGGAAAAGTGAGCGCTCATACTGCTCTATAAAATCCTTCTTCACAGATTCACTTGCGTCTTGAAGGTGAGGAATCATTATGGATAAAACTAGTTCTTGTTGCCAAGCCATGAAGGAGATTAAGAAAGAAAGGAGATCGATGGAAGTAAGATTACTGTGAGCGACAAGTAAAAGTTACGACTTATATAAAGGAAGGAGCTAGCGTAACTTAGAAGCCAACGGTAACTTGCCACCACTGAAGTTTTACCGTCTTTCCATGATTTGGGTTTGACACATTTTTCTATAGAAGGCATTAAGAATTTTGAGATGAAGAGATAAAAGAAGCTTGTAGGCTAAGTCACCTACTTTCATTGAATTTAGATATAAGGCTCACAATATCTGGGGGATAACTTCATATACTCCCCAAGAGATAAAGAACTTCTTTTGGGCCGTACTCGAATGAAGACCAAAACCTTGATATCCAAAACATCGATTCTCACTTCTGAACTCATTGTTCTGAATCCTTAAAACAGGTGGGACTCTTGAGAAGTATTCTAGGAAAAGGGTCTTCCTTTGTTAAACAAAACTTTCTTTTATTTTAGAGAGGGAATAATTATAAGATCAGAAAGGGAGATTCTTACTCCTGTATACCTCGAAGGCTGGGGAGGAATCTTACATTCTACCCCACTTAAAAAGTGCGAGATATCCTCATCTCGCAAGGTAGAGAACAACTCTTTTTCTTAACATCCAATTTTATTTTGGGGTTCCTTATATTCTGGTCAACCCAACAGAACACTGGGATAAATATCCCTTATATAGAACTCATCATTAATATTCAGATCATATCATTCATATCTTTAACATGATAATGGTCCATTAGACCGAAAAATTTCCTTCTGAACATTCCTCCACGGGAATTTCAGTCAAGCAAGTTCTCAATTTGTCATCCCTTAACTTGATCTACTGATCAAGTGTTAACAGTAACAATTTGACAGCACAACCCACTAATCTCATAGTGATTTGCTAAATTCATTATCATCATTCCAGTTATGAATATCATCACTAGGACTCGTCCCATTCATCCTCATTGTGGTTTTGTTCAGATTTTTATATTTCAACTAATTTCAGAAATCATCATTTTTCAATCAGAATTTTCAATCAGAATCCAATTCAATTCATCAATTCTCAAACAGAATTAAAAATCATATCAACCACATTCGAATTCATCATCTGGATAGCATTAACGCTTATAATTTCAAGTCTTAGATTTACTCGTATATACTGTCAGTAAAGAGCTGCAGTATACTCTCGGTATATACGGGTAGTCGTGGCTCTTGGAATTATAAGGTAAATACCATCATGTCTAGGCCTCAAGCAAGTCAGGGATTCTATATAATTGCGGTACTTCTATCTGAAGACCCAATTACCAAATTACGAATTTCAGTTTGAATATCAAATTGTATGAATTATATCACACAATTATAACCTTTTTGTGTTTCTACATAAATTTTTGACATATTTGTCTTCTCAGTTGATCTTTATTAACCACATCGCTCTGATACCAACTGTGAGATCCCTGTTCCCACCGCGCAACGGATTCGGGGTACTAGCAGCGGAAGTAGCACTTCTTACGCGAGGCAGGGTCCCACACTCGGGGCCTCGTCCACGGATATCCGGACAAAAGACTAATCCGTCGGTTTTTCCAAAACCAGACCCGGAAAAACTTCCCTTATCCGGAAAGCACGGGCGATTCCACCAGGATAATTTTTACTCTAACGTAGTCAAAACCCTTACTGATCAAACAGATCCGACTGCATCTATAAAGATACTTGGTCAGATCAAGGAAGAAACTTGCACTTGGATCATTGGGATCAACGCTTTTTTCCCCACCAAGGAGGCACAGCCGTTGATTCCTATCCATAGAACAATTACTATCCGAGATTTACTTTATCTATCGTAATAACCAAAATTGAGTCTTGATTTACGGATCCATCAGTCCAGCCTAACCCCATCCGATCCCATGGATTAGCCAACCGCCCAACCACTGTAGTGATGGGATCCAATTTGGAATTTGGTTAGGTTTTGTCTCGGGTACTAAGGAAAAGAGTTCCAAGGCCCCCTAGCCGGAATTTCATGCAAACATAAAACTAGCCACACCACTTACACACCCAATATGAAAATTGCCTTTTTCTTAGCATCAGCTAACTTTAAAACAATCCTTTAATGAAACCATAGTACCATTGATCACAATCTCCCAATTTATCCAGTTGATTCATAATTTTCCATCATTCCTTCATCAGAGTATCTATGGCATCGTTGGCAACTAGAACGCTCACCACCTGTCCACACAGGGGCCGTTTCAATAGTTCCTAGCCCATAATACTCAACAATATAATCACTTATCAAGATGGACTCTCGTTGAAGATCAGCAAGATCAACCAACAGATCCATATAAAAGAGCCATGGACTCATCCGTTGAGGACCAGCAAGGTCAGTCAACCAGATCCATGCCCGGTTCCAGAAAACAACTCTTACTCCTTGTTCCAGTATCTTCCTCGACGCACGAGTGGGTATCCTGGGCGACCCAGAGCCCGAGCACCGTATGGTCAGCACCCTCTAGGATCCTTCGCAGGTGACCTAGCGCTTCACTCATAGGCCGCTTCCTTGGTCCCTCATCCACCGTACCGGAAGCTCACCATTTTAATCGAACCGAGGCTGGTCAAGACCTCGGCCGACCTTGCTACGCGAGACGTCCTCCATTGACTCTCCGTCTCAGCAGTTGCAACTTTATCAGTTAGGTCTCCACGACCTTAATCACAAGACGGTCAAAAATGCTTTCCCAGCATTCTTGACATAAAACAGCCATTTACAAACAACATTTACAAACAGTTTACAAATACAATTTCTATATTAACTCTCATTTTTCAATATTATCCCTCATACAATCCACATTACTTATTCCACATTTCATTTATATGTGTACTCATCCAATCATATCATTTTCCATCTCTTCACTTCAGATTCCTTCACATCACATATCATATATTCACATCCATACATCCACATCCACATCCACATTCACATCCATACATCCACATCTACATGCTTAACTCCATTTTCACATCCTCATTTGTACATCCACATCCCATATCCACATTCATACATACACATCCATATCCACATCCATATCCGCATTCATACATACACATCCATATCCACATCCACATGCATACATTCATTATCACGTCCTCATTCATACATCCACATCCACATACATATATACATACATCCACATCCACATCCACATTCCCATTCACATCTATACATCCATATCTACATGCACATTTCATCCATACATCCACATCTATATCCTCATTCACATCCATACATCCACATTCATGCATCCACATCTACATGCTTATCTCCATTTTCACATCCTCATTTATACATCCACATCCCATATCCACATTCATACATACGCATCCATATCCACATCCACATGCATACATATATCCACATCCACATTCCCATTCACATATATACATCCATATCTACATGCACATTCACATCCATACATCCACATCTATATGCTCATTCACATCCATACATCCACATTCATGCATCCACATCTACATGCATACATCTATACATCCACATCCACATTTACATCCATGCATCCACATCTACATGCTTAACTCCATTTTCACATCCTCATTTATACATCCACATCCCATATCCACATTCATACATACGCATCCATATCCACATCCACATGCATACATATATCCACATCCACATTCCCATTCACATATATACATCCATATCTACATACACATTCACATCCATACATCCACATCTATATGCTCATTCACGTCCATACATCCACATTCATGCATCCACATCTACATGCATACATCTATACATACACATCCACATTTACATCCATGCATCCACATCTACATGCTTAACTCCATTTTCACATCCTTATTTATACATCCACATCCCATATCCACATTCATACATACGCATCCATATCCACATCCACATGCATACATATATCCACATCCACATTCCCATTCACATATATACATCCATATCTACATACACATTCACATCCATACATCCACATCTATATGCTCATTCACGTCCATACATCCACATTCATGCATCCACATCTACATGCATACATCTATACATACACATCCACATTTACATCCATGCATCCACATCTACATGCTTAACTCCATTTTCACATCCTCATTTATACATCCACATCCCATATCCACATTCATACATACGCATCCATATCCACATCCACATGCATACATATATCCACATCCACATTCCCATTCACATATATACATCCATATCTACATGCACATTCACATCCATACATCCACATCTATATGCTCATTCACATCCATACATCCACATTCATGCATCCACATGTACATGCATACATCCATACATACACATTCACATTTACATCCATGCATCCACATCTACATCCTCATTCACATCCATACATCCACATTCATACATCCATACATCCACATTCATACATCCACATCCACATCCACATTCACATCCATACATCCACATTCATACATCCACATCCACATCCACATTCACATCCATACATCCACATCTACAAGCTTATCTCCATTTTCACATCCTCATTTATACATCCACATCCCATATCCACATTCATACATACACATCCATATCCACATCCACATGCATCTTATCATATTTTATCACTTCCCATATCTTTTATGCATACCTCTATGCATGAAATTCAATTATGCTAAAAGTAACACTTTTATAATAAAATATTCAACTTTTATGCATACCTCTATGCATGAAATCCAATATGATAAAAGTAACACTTTTGATATAAAAAAATTATCCTTTATGCATACTTCTATGCATGAAAATTAAAAAAGATAAAAGTAACACTTTTGATATAAAAAAAATTATCCTTTATGCATGATATTAAAATTTAATTTCTCCATGATTATAATGAAATTCTTTCAATTAATCTAGGATGATAATTCCTAGAATATGGTAGGAAGTCCTCTTTTTATGCTTTGAATGAAATTATTTTATGCATAATTTTTATAAAAATTTTACCATAGCTCCGCTGCTATGACTGATAAATCTCAATTTTTTCTAAGGGATAAAGCTTATCATTAAGGAAATAATTAAAATGATCTCTAATTGGATCATTAATCTATAATGGATTGAATCATCAATATGCATAAACTAAAAGCATAGAAAAAAGCCATTAATTTGGCCTCAAGCATAGCTTAATCTTGGATTAAGGAAAAGCTTTATGAAAAGCTTCATTTGGATTGAGAATGGGTCATGAGTATGACCATTTCTTGAGTGAGAGAGAGAAATTACATAAAAACCATTAGAATTTAAACATAAATAAAAATTAACTTCAATAGCATTTATTAAATTATGTAACTCTTCACTACTATTCACCAATTAACTTTAATAGCATTTAAAAAAACCATACCAATTAAGCTTCTCAAGCTTGAGAGGGGTTGAGAAGAGAGAAACATTGAGAAATTATAGAAAAGATCAATATTCACTAATTACCTTACAAATTGCTTGATTCTTTGTTCACGGTAGAGGCCCCCAACCAATCAATTGGTTAAGTATGTTGATGGAGCCACTAATGGGGATTGAAGAAAGAGGGAAGCTCCAAAAACTAGTGAATTATTAAATGAATTCACAGTTCTTGGCTTAGGTGGAGTAGAGTAACGATGCATAAACACTATATATTTTTCAACAAGAGGGAGGCTTCTATTTATAGGAAAAATTGAGCTCCTAACCAAACAAACTGATTCTAGAATTTTCTAAATCAGTTTGGTCAATATTTGACCATTTTTAGGTCAGTTAAGCTAACTTTTTAGAACTAGACTTGAATGAGGAGAGAGGAGAGATGAAATATCTCAATTTTTATGAGTTTAAAACTCATTCAAGCATGTGAAATATGCACCTCCTTTAAAGAACTCCCCTTCCTTACATATGTGTCATAATGGAATCATTTTAATATTGCTCATAGTTTTTTTACTAATAAACCTTGTACATTTTCAACTCTTCATCTTATGTGAAATATGCACCTCCTTTAAAGAACTCCCCTTCCTTACATATGTGTCATAATGGAATCATTTTAATATTGCTCATAGTTTTTTTACTAATAAACCTTGTACATTTTCAACTCTTCATCTTATGTGAGCATTTACTCATTTTTGGATACCCAAAATATCTCATATTTTTAATATTGCTCATAGTTTTTTACTAATAAACCTTGTACATTTTCAACTCTTCATCTTATGTGAGCATTTAAGGGACTCCCCTTCCTTACATATGTGTCATAATAAAATCATTATACCCAAAATATCTCATATTTTTAATATTGCACATAGTTTTTTACTAATAAACCTTGTACATTTTCAACTCTTCACCTCATGTGAGCATTTACCCATTTTTGGGTATTTTCTTTTTACAAGTTGGATTTATCTCCTCCCTACACATGGATTGATGTTATTGGTCCATAGGAACCTTAATTGGACCATAGTCTAAAGATTTCTGAAAATCTAGACCCTTAGGCTAAGGTTCTTTATACCTAATTTCAATTAATTCCAATTGCACATTGGAAAATTCTTTTTGAATTTCTGTTTCAGGGGAACTCATCTGAATTAGAAGAGATATTTTTCTATCCAAAAATATTCAAAATCTGAATATTCTCTCTCTAGAATATTTTTCTCTCTCTAGGCTAAAACAGATAGAAACAAGGTCTTTATATTTCTGAAGAGGGATTGATTACAGGGAAAGATACTAGACATCAAAAAGGGGGTGGGGGAGGAATCTTACATTCTATTCCACTTAAAAAATGCGAGATGTCCTCATCTCGCAACTGGGATAATTTCGCAAGATGCACGAATATGAGACTTAGAGAAAAATTTTAATCAAGATTAACCACCAAGAAACGTCTTAAAGAGAGCAAGATTCAAAATAAGAACAAGATTTAAACTTTATTCATTCTCGGAACTTATACAGTAAAGATAGAAGAACTCTTTACACTTCCATAAGCCCGTCCATCATATGATCACAAAAGCAGTCCTCACAAGCTGCACAAGTATAAGGTAACTCATCTATGGGAATAATTCTGTTGGTTATTGCTGCACCTATCTCAGTGGTATGAGGTGATCTAACAAAAGGACCTCTGAGAGGCAAGCCAAAAACGGGATAAAGGCATATCTTCTCATGAGGAAGAAAACATGCCAGTAAGAAGACCCGCTCAGAAAACCCAAGATGCCTTGATCTCATGACACAGTAGTATCGGGGACCCAAACCCAAAGCTTCAATAACCATGGCCAAGCGGACATTGTTACGAAAGTGCTGCTGACCCCAGGGTGTTACCCTAGTTATGTTTTGATAGGTCCGCCATTTGGTTTGCGCTACAGAAGTTCCCAAGTGAGGGAAAAGTGAGCGCTCATACTGCTCTATAAAATCCTTCTTCACAGATTCACTTGCGTCTTGAAGGTGAGGAATCATTATGGATAAAACTAGTTCTTGTTGCCAAGCCATGAAGGAGATTAAGAAAGAAAGGAGATCGATGGAAGTAAGATTACTGTGAGCGACAAGTAAAAGTTACGACTTATATAAAGGAAGGAGCTAGCGTAACTTAGAAGCCAACGGTAACTTGCCACCACTGAAGTTTTACCGTCTTTCCATGATTTGGGTTTGACACATTTTTCTATAGAAGGCATTAAGAATTTTGAGATGAAGAGATAAAAGAAGCTTGTAGGCTAAGTCACCTACTTTCATTGAATTTAGATATAAGGCTCACAATATCTGGGGGATAACTTCATATACTCCCCAAGAGATAAAGAACTTCTTTTGGGCCGTACTCGAATGAAGACCAAAACCTTGATATCCAAAACATCGATTCTCACTTCTGAACTCATTGTTCTGAATCCTTAAAACAGGTGGGACTCTTGAGAAGTATTCTAGGAAAAGGGTCTTCCTTTGTTAAACAAAACTTTCTTTTATTTTAGAGAGGGAATAATTATAAGATCAGAAAGGGAGATTCTTACTCCTGTATACCTCGAAGGCTGGGGAGGAATCTTACATTCTACCCCACTTAAAAAGTGCGAGATATCCTCATCTCGCAAGGTAGAGAACAACTCTTTTTCTTAACATCCAATTTTATTTTGGGGTTCCTTATATTCTGGTCAACCCAACAGAACACTGGGATAAATATCCCTTATATAGAACTCATCATTAATATTCAGATCATATCATTCATATCTTTAACATGATAATGGTCCATTAGACCGAAAAATTTCCTTCTGAACATTCCTCCACGGGAATTTCAGTCAAGCAAGTTCTCAATTTGTCATCCCTTAACTTGATCTACTGATCAAGTGTTAACAGTAACAATTTGACAGCACAACCCACTAATCTCATAGTGATTTGCTAAATTCATTATCATCATTCCAGTTATGAATATCATCACTGGGACTCGTCCCATTCATCCTCATTGTGGTTTTGTTCAGATTTTTATATTTCAACTAATTTCAGAAATCATCATTTTTCAATCAGAATTTTCAATCAGAATCCAATTCAATTCATCAATTCTCAAACAGAATTAAAAATCATATCAACCACATTCGAATTCATCATCTGGATAGCATTAACGCTTATAATTTCAAGTCTTAGATTTACTCGTATATACTGTCAGTAAAGAGCTGCAGTATACTCTCGATATATACGGGTAGTCGTGGCTCTTGGAATTATAAGGTAAATACCATCATGTCTAGGCCTCAAGCAAGTCAGGGATTCTATATAATTGCGGTACTTCTATCTGAAGACCCAATTACCAAATTACGAATTTCAGTTTGAATATCAAATTGTATGAATTATATCACACAATTACAACCTTTTTGTGTTTCTACATAAATTTTTGACATATTTGTCTTCTCAGTTGATCTTTATTAACCACATCGCTCTGATACCAACTGTGAGATCCCTGTTCCCACCGCGCAACGGATTCGGGGTACTAGCAGCGGAAGTAGCACTTCTTACGCGAGGCAGGGTCCCACACTCGGGGCCTCGTCCACGGATATCCGGACAAAAGACTAATCCGTCGGTTTTTCCAAAACCAGACCCGGAAAAACTTCCCTGATCCGGAAAGCACGGGCGATTCCACCAGGATAATTTTTACTCTAACGTAGTCAAAACCCTTACTGATCAAACAGATCCGACTGCATCTATAAAGATACTTGGTCAGATCAAGGAAGAAACTTGCACTTGGATCATTGGGATCAACGCTTTTTTCCCCACCAAGGAAGCACAGCCGTTGATTCCTATCCATAGAACAATTACTATCCGGGATTTACTTTATCTATCGTAATAACCAAAATTGAGTCTTGATTTACGGATCCATCAGTCCAGCCTAACCCCATCCGATCCCATGGATTAGCCAACCGCCCAACCACTGTAGTGATGGGATCCAATTTGGAATTTGGTTAGGTTTTGTCTCGGGTACTAAGGAAAAGAGTTCCAAGGCCCCCTAGCCGGAATTTAATGCAAACATAAAACTAGCCACACCACTTACACACCCAATATGAAAATTGCCTTTTTCTTAGCATCAGCTAACTTTAAAACAATCCTTTAATGAAACCATAGTACCATTGATCACAATCTCCCAATTTATCCAGTTGATTCATAATTTTCCATCATTCCTTCATCAGAGTATCTATGGCATCGTTGGCAACTAGAACGCTCACCACCTGTCCACACAGGGGCCGTTTCAATAGTTCCTAGCCCATAATACTCAACAATATAATCACTTATCAAGATGGACTCTCGTTGAAGATCAGCAAGATCAACCAACAGATCCATATAAAAGAGCCATGGACTCATCCGTTGAGGACCAGCAAGGTCAGTCAACCAGATCCATGCCCGGTTCCAGAAAACAACTCTTACTCCTTGTTCCAATATCTTCCTCGACGCACGAGTGGGTATCCTGGGCGACCCAGAGCCCGAGCACCGTATGGTCAGCACCCTCTAGGATCCTTCGCAGGTGACCTAGCGCTTCACTCATAGGCCGCTTCCTTGGTCCCTCATCCACCGTACCGGAAGCTCACCATTTTAATCGAACCGAGGCTGGTCAAGACCTCGGCCGACCTTGCTACGCGAGACGTCCTCCATTGACTCTCCGTCTCAGCAGTTGCAACTTTATCAGTTAGGTCTCCACGACCTTAATCACAAGACGGTCAAAAATGCTTTCCCAGCATTCTTGACATAAAACAGCCATTTACAAACAACATTTACAAACAGTTTACAAATACAATTTCTATATTAACTCTCATTTTTCAACATTATCCCTCATACAATCCACATTACTTATTCCACATTTCATTTATATGTGTACTCATCCAATCATATCATTTTCCATCTCTTCACTTCAGATTCCTTCACATCACATATCATATATTCACATCCATACATCCACATCCACATCCACATTCACATCCATACATCCACATCTACATGCTTAACTCCATTTTCACATCCTCATTTGTACATCCACATCCCATATCCACATTCATACATACACATCCATATCCACATCCATATCCGCATTCATACATACACATCCATATCCACATCCACATGCATACATTCATTATCACGTCCTCATTCATACATCCACATCCACATACATATATACATACATCCACATCCACATCCACATTCCCATTCACATCTATACATCCATATCTACATGCACATTTCATCCATACATCCACATCTATATCCTCATTCACATCCATACATCCACATTCATGCATCCACATCTACATGCTTATCTCCATTTTCACATCCTCATTTATACATCCACATCCCATATCCACATTCATACATACGCATCCATATCCACATCCACATGCATACATATATCCACATCCACATTCCCATTCACATATATACATCCATATCTACATGCACATTCACATCCATACATCCACATCTATATGCTCATTCACATCCATACATCCACATTCATGCATCCACATCTACATGCATACATCTATACATCCACATCCACATTTACATCCATGCATCCACATCTACATGCTTAACTCCATTTTCACATCCTCATTTATACATCCACATCCCATATCCACATTCATACATACGCATCCATATCCACATCCACATGCATACATATATCCACATCCACATTCCCATTCACATATATACATCCATATCTACATACACATTCACATCCATACATCCACATCTATATGCTCATTCACGTCCATACATCCACATTCATGCATCCACATCTACATGCATACATCTATACATACACATCCACATTTACATCCATGCATCCACATCTACATGCTTAACTCCATTTTCACATCCTCATTTATACATCCACATCCCATATCCACATTCATACATACGCATCCATATCCACATCCACATGCATACATATATCCACATCCACATTCCCATTCACATATATACATCCATATCTACATACACATTCACATCCATACATCCACATCTATATGCTCATTCACGTCCATACATCCACATTCATGCATCCACATCTACATGCATACATCTATACATACACATCCACATTTACATCCATGCATCCACATCTACATGCTTAACTCCATTTTCACATCCTCATTTATACATCCACATCCCATATCCACATTCATACATACGCATCCATATCCACATCCACATGCATACATATATCCACATCCACATTCCCATTCACATATATACATCCATATCTACATGCACATTCACATCCATACATCCACATCTATATGCTCATTCACGTCCATACATCCACATTCATGCATCCACATGTACATGCATACATCCATACATACACATCCACATTTACATCCATGCATCCACATCTACATCCTCATTCACATCCATACATCCACATTCATACATCCATACATCCACATTCATACATCCACATCCACATCCACATTCACATCCATACATCCACATTCATACATCCACATCCACATCCACATTCACATCCATACATCCACATCTACAAGCTTATCTCCATTTTCACATCCTCATTTATACATCCACATCCCATATCCACATTCATACATACACATCCATATCCACATCCACATGCATCTTATCATATTTTATCACTTCCCATATCTTTTATGCATACCTCTATGCATGAAATTCAATTATGCTAAAAGTAACACTTTTATAATAAAATATTCAACTTTTATGCATACCTCTATGCATGAAATCCAATATGATAAAAGTAACACTTTTGATATAAAAAAATTATCCTTTATGCATACTTCTATGCATGAAAATTAAAAAAGATAAAAGTAACACTTTTGATATAAAAAAAATTATCCTTTATGCATGATATTAAAATTTAATTTCTCCATGATTATAATGAAATTCTTTCAATTAATCTAGGATGATAATTCCTAGAATATGGTAGGAAGTCCTCTTTTTATGCTTTGAATGAAATTATTTTATGCATAATTTTTATAAAAATTTTACCATAGCTCCGCTGCTGCTATGACTGATAAATCTCAATTTTTTCTAAGGGATAAAGCTTATCATTAAGGAAATAATTAAAATGATCTCTAATTGGATCATTAATCTATAATGGATTGAATCATCAATATGCATAAACTAAAAGCATAGAAAAAAGCCATTAATTTGGCCTCAAGCATAGCTTAATCTTGGATTAAGGAAAAGCTTTATGAAAAGCTTCATTTGGATTGAGAATGGGTCATGAGTATGACCATTTCTTGAGTGAGAGAGAGAAATTACATAAAAACCATTAGAATTTAAACATAAATAAAAATTAACTTCAATAGCATTTATTAAATTATGTAACTCTTCACTACTATTCACCAATTAACTTTAATAGCATTTAAAAAAACCATACCAATTAAGCTTCTCAAGCTTGAGAGGGGTTGAGAAGAGAGAAACATTGAGAAATTATAGAAAAGATCAATATTCACTAATTACCTTACAAATTGCTTGATTCTTTGTTCACGGTAGAGGCCCCCAACCAATCAATTGGTTAAGTATGTTGATGGAGCCACTAATGGGGATTGAAGAAAGAGGGAAGCTCCAAAAACTAGTGAATTATTAAATGAATTCACAGTTCTTGGCTTAGGTGGAGTAGAGTAACGATGCATAAACACTATATATTTTTCAACAAGGGGGAGGCTTCTATTTATAGGAAAAATTGAGCTCCTAACCAAACAAACTGATTCTAGAATTTTCTAAATCAGTTTGGTCAATATTTGACCATTTTTAGGTCAGTTAAGCTAACTTTTTAGAACTAGACTTGAATGAGGAGAGAGGAGAGATGAAATATCTCAATTTTTATGAGTTTAAAACTCATTCAAGCATGTGAAATATGCACCTCCTTTAAAGAACTCCCCTTCCTTACATATGTGTCATAATGGAATCATTTTAATATTGCTCATAGTTTTTTTACTAATAAACCTTGTACATTTTCAACTCTTCATCTTATGTGAAATATGCACCTCCTTTAAAGAACTCCCCTTCCTTACATATGTGTCATAATGGAATCATTTTAATATTGCTCATAGTTTTTTTACTAATAAACCTTGTACATTTTCAACTCTTCATCTTATGTGAGCATTTACTCATTTTTGGATACCCAAAATATCTCATATTTTTAATATTGCTCATAGTTTTTTACTAATAAACCTTGTACATTTTCAACTCTTCATCTTATGTGAGCATTTAAGGGACTCCCCTTCCTTACATATGTGTCATAATAAAATCATTATACCCAAAATATCTCATATTTTTAATATTGCACATAGTTTTTTACTAATAAACCTTGTACATTTTCAACTCTTCACCTCATGTGAGCATTTACCTATTTTTGGGTATTTTCTTTTTACAAGTTGGATTTATCTCCTCCCTACACATGGATTGATGTTATTGGTCCATAGGAACCTTAATTGGACCATAGTCTAAAGATTTCTGAAAATCTAGACCCTTAGGCTAAGGTTCTTTATACCTAATTTCAATTAATTCCAATTGCACATTGGAAAATTCTTTTTGAATTTCTGTTTCAGGGGAACTCATCTGAATTAGAAGAGATATTTTTCTATCCAAAAATATTCAAAATCTGAATATTCTCTCTCTAGAATATTTTTCTCTCTCTAGGCTAAAACAGATAGAAACAAGGTCTTTATATTTCTGAAGAGGGATTGATTACAGGGAAAGATACTAGACATCAAAAAGGGGGTGGGGGAGGAATCTTACATTCTATCCCACTTAAAAAATGCGAGATGTCCTCATCTCGCAACTGGGATAATTTCGCAAGATGCACGAATATGAGACTTAGAGAAAAATTTTAATCAAGATTAACCACCAAGAAACGTCTTAAAGAGAGCAAGATTCAAAATAAGAACAAGATTTAAACTTTATTCATTCTCGGAACTTATACAGTAAAGATAGAAGAACTCTTTACACTTCCATAAGCCCGTCCATCATATGATCACAAAAGCAGTCCTCACAAGCTGCACAAGTATAAGGTAACTCATCTATGGGAATAATTCTGTTGGTTATTGCTGCACCTATCTCAGTGGTATGAGGTGATCTAACAAAAGGACCTCTGAGAGGCAAGCCAAAAACGGGATAAAGGCATATCTTCTCATGAGAAAGAAAACATGCCAGTAAGAAGACCCGCTCAGAAAACCCAAGATGCCTTGATCTCATGACACAGTAGTATCGGGGACCCAAACCCAAAGCTTCAATAACCATGGCCAAGCGGACATTGTTACGAAAGTGCTGCTGACCCCAGGGTGTTACCCTAGTTATGTTTTGATAGGTCCGCCATTTGGTTTGCGCTACAGAAGTTCCCAAGTGAGGGAAAAGTGAGCGCTCATACTGCTCTATAAAATCCTTCTTCACAGATTCACTTGCGTCTTGAAGGTGAGGAATCATTATGGATAAAACTAGTTCTTGTTGCCAAGCCATGAAGGAGATTAAGAAAGAAAGGAGATCGATGGAAGTAAGATTACTGTGAGCGACAAGTAAAAGTTACGACTTATATAAAGGAAGGAGCTAGCGTAACTTAGAAGCCAACGGTAACTTGCCACCACTGAAGTTTTACCGTCTTTCCATGATTTGGGTTTGACACATTTTTCTATAGAAGGCATTAAGAATTTTGAGATGAAGAGATAAAAGAAGCTTGTAGGCTAAGTCACCTACTTTCATTGAATTTAGATATAAGGCTCACAATATCTGGGGGATAACTTCATATACTCCCCAAGAGATAAAGAACTTCTTTTGGGCCGTACTCGAATGAAGACCAAAACCTTGATATCCAAAACATCGATTCTCACTTCTGAACTCATTGTTCTGAATCCTTAAAACAGGTGGGACTCTTGAGAAGTATTCTAGGAAAAGGGTCTTCCTTTGTTAAACAAAACTTTCTTTTATTTTAGAGAGGGAATAATTATAAGATCAGAAAGGGAGATTCTTACTCCTGTATACCTCGAAGGCTGGGGAGGAATCTTACATTCTACCCCACTTAAAAAGTGCGAGATATCCTCATCTCGCAAGGTAGAGAACAACTCTTTTTCTTAACATCCAATTTTATTTTGGGGTTCCTTATATTCTGGTCAACCCAACAGAACACTGGGATAAATATCCCTTATATAGAACTCATCATTAATATTCAGATCATATCATTCATATCTTTAACATGATAATGGTCCATTAGACCGAAAAATTTCCTTCTGAACATTCCTCCACGGGAATTTCAGTCAAGCAAGTTCTCAATTTGTCATCCCTTAACTTGATCTACTGATCAAGTGTTAACAGTAACAATTTGACAGCACAACCCACTAATCTCATAGTGATTTGCTAAATTCATTATCATCATTCCAGTTATGAATATCATCACTGGGACTCGTCCCATTCATCCTCATTGTGGTTTTGTTCAGATTTTTATATTTCAACTAATTTCAGAAATCATCATTTTTCAATCAGAATTTTCAATCAGAATCCAATTCAATTCATCAATTCTCAAACAGAATTAAAAATCATATCAACCACATTCGAATTCATCATCTGGATAGCATTAACGCTTATAATTTCAAGTCTTAGATTTACTCGTATATACTGTCAGTAAAGAGCTGCAGTATACTCTCGGTATATACGGGTAGTCGTGGCTCTTGGAATTATAAGGTAAATACCATCATGTCTAGGCCTCAAGCAAGTCAGGGATTCTATATAATTGCGGTACTTCTATCTGAAGACCCAATTACCAAATTACGAATTTCAGTTTGAATATCAAATTGTATGAATTATATCACACAATTACAACCTTTTTGTGTTTCTACATAAATTTTTGACATATTTGTCTTCTCAGTTGATCTTTATTAACCACATCGCTCTGATACCAACTGTGAGATCCCTGTTCCCACCGCGCAACGGATTCGGGGTACTAGCAGCGGAAGTAGCACTTCTTACGCGAGGCAGGGTCCCACACTCGGGGCCTCGTCCACGGATATCCGGACAAAAGACTAATCCGTCGGTTTTTCCAAAACCAGACCCGGAAAAACTTCCCTGATCCGGAAAGCACGGGCGATTCCACCAGGATAATTTTTACTCTAACGTAGTCAAAACCCTTACTGATCAAACAGATCCGACTGCATCTATAAAGATACTTGGTCAGATCAAGGAAGAAACTTGCACTTGGATCATTGGGATCAACGCTTTTTTCCCCACCAAGGAGGCACAGCCGTTGATTCCTATCCATAGAACAATTACTATCCGGGATTTACTTTATCTATCGTAATAACCAAAATTGAGTCTTGATTTACGGATCCATCAGTCCAGCCTAACCCCATCCGATCCCATGGATTAGCCAACCGCCCAACCACTGTAGTGATGGGATCCAATTTGGAATTTGGTTAGGTTTTGTCTCGGGTACTAAGGAAAAGAGTTCCAAGGCCCCCTAGCCGGAATTTCATGCAAACATAAAACTAGCCACACCACTTACACACCCAATATGAAAATTGCCTTTTTCTTAGCATCAGCTAACTTTAAAACAATCCTTTAATGAAACCATAGTACCATTGATCACAATCTCCCAATTTATCCAGTTGATTCATAATTTTCCATCATTCCTTCATCAGAGTATCTATGGCATCATTGGCAACTAGAACGCTCACCACCTGTCCACACAGGGGCCGTTTCAATAGTTCCTAGCCCATAATACTCAACAATATAATCACTTATCAAGATGGACTCTCGTTGAAGATCAGCAAGATCAACCAACAGATCCATATAAAAGAGCCATGGACTCATCCGTTGAGGACCAGCAAGGTCAGTCAACCAGATCCATGCCCGGTTCCAGAAAACAACTCTTACTCCTTGTTCCAATATCTTCCTCGACGCACGAGTGGGTATCCTGGGCGACCCAGAGCCCGAGCACCGTATGGTCAGCACCCTCTAGGATCCTTCGCAGGTGACCTAACGCTTCACTCATAGGCCGCTTCCTTGGTCCCTCATCCACCGTACCGGAAGCTCACCATTTTAATCGAACCGAGGCTGGTCAAGACCTCGGCCGACCTTGCTACGCGAGACGTCCTCCATTGACTCTCCGTCAGCAGTTGCAACTTTATCAGTTAGGTCTCCACGACCTTAATCACAAGACGGTCAAAAATGCTTTCCCAGCATTCTTGACATAAAACAGCCATTTACAAACAACATTTACAAACAGTTTACAAATACAATTTCTATATTAACTCTCATTTTTCAACATTATCCCTCATACAATCCACATTACTTATTCCACATTTCATTTATATGTGTACTCATCCAATCATATCATTTTCCATCTCTTCACTTCAGATTCCTTCACATCACATATCATATATTCACATCCATACATCCACATCCACATCCACATTCACATCCATACATCCACATCTACATGCTTAACTCCATTTTCACATCCTCATTTGTACATCCACATCCCATATCCACATTCATACATACACATCCATATCCACATCCATATCCGCATTCATACATACACATCCATATCCACATCCACATGCATACATTCATTATCACGTCCTCATTCATACATCCACATCCACATACATATATACATACATCCACATCCACATCCACATTCCCATTCACATCTATACATCCATATCTACATGCACATTTCATCCATACATCCACATCTATATCCTCATTCACATCCATACATCCACATTCATGCATCCACATCTACATGCTTATCTCCATTTTCACATCCTCATTTATACATCCACATCCCATATCCACATTCATACATACGCATCCATATCCACATCCACATGCATACATATATCCACATCCACATTCCCATTCACATATATACATCCATATCTACATGCACATTCACATCCATACATCCACATCTATATGCTCATTCACATCCATACATCCACATTCATGCATCCACATCTACATGCATACATCTATACATCCACATCCACATTTACATCCATGCATCCACATCTACATGCTTAACTCCATTTTCACATCCTCATTTATACATCCACATCCCATATCCACATTCATACATACGCATCCATATCCACATCCACATGCATACATATATCCACATCCACATTCCCATTCACATATATACATCCATATCTACATACACATTCACATCCATACATCCACATCTATATGCTCATTCACGTCCATACATCCACATTCATGCATCCACATCTACATGCATACATCTATACATACACATCCACATTTACATCCATGCATCCACATCTACATGCTTAACTCCATTTTCACATCCTCATTTATACATCCACATCCCATATCCACATTCATACATACGCATCCATATCCACATCCACATGCATACATATATCCACATCCACATTCCCATTCACATATATACATCCATATCTACATACACATTCACATCCATACATCCACATCTATATGCTCATTCACGTCCATACATCCACATTCATGCATCCACATCTACATGCATACATCTATACATACACATCCACATTTACATCCATGCATCCACATCTACATGCTTAACTCCATTTTCACATCCTCATTTATACATCCACATCCCATATCCACATTCATACATACGCATCCATATCCACATCCACATGCATACATATATCCACATCCACATTCCCATTCACATATATACATCCATATCTACATGCACATTCACATCCATACATCCACATCTATATGCTCATTCACGTCCATACATCCACATTCATGCATCCACATGTACATGCATACATCCATACATACACATCCACATTTACATCCATGCATCCACATCTACATCCTCATTCACATCCATACATCCACATTCATACATCCATACATCCACATTCATACATCCACATCCACATCCACATTCACATCCATACATCCACATTCATACATCCACATCCACATCCACATTCACATCCATACATCCACATCTACAAGCTTATCTCCATTTTCACATCCTCATTTATACATCCACATCCCATATCCACATTCATACATACACATCCATATCCACATCCACATGCATCTTATCATATTTTATCACTTCCCATATCTTTTATGCATACCTCTATGCATGAAATTCAATTATGCTAAAAGTAACACTTTTATAATAAAATATTCAACTTTTATGCATACCTCTATGCATGAAATCCAATATGATAAAAGTAACACTTTTGATATAAAAAAATTATCCTTTATGCATACTTCTATGCATGAAAATTAAAAAAGATAAAAGTAACACTTTTGATATAAAAAAAATTATCCTTTATGCATGATATTAAAATTTAATTTCTCCATGATTATAATGAAATTCTTTCAATTAATCTAGGATGATAATTCCTAGAATATGGTAGGAAGTCCTCTTTTTATGCTTTGAATGAAATTATTTTATGCATAATTTTTATAAAAATTTTACCATAGCTCCGCTGCTATGACTGATAAATCTCAATTTTTTCTAAGGGATAAAGCTTATCATTAAGGAAATAATTAAAATGATCTCTAATTGGATCATTAATCTATAATGGATTGAATCATCAATATGCATAAACTAAAAGCATAGAAAAAAGCCATTAATTTGGCCTCAAGCATAGCTTAATCTTGGATTAAGGAAAAGCTTTATGAAAAGCTTCATTTGGATTGAGAATGGGTCATGAGTATGACCATTTCTTGAGTGAGAGAGAGAAATTACATAAAAACCATTAGAATTTAAACATAAATAAAAATTAACTTCAATAGCATTTATTAAATTATGTAACTCTTCACTACTATTCACCAATTAACTTTAATAGCATTTAAAAAAACCATACCAATTAAGCTTCTCAAGCTTGAGAGGGGTTGAGAAGAGAGAAACATTGAGAAATTATAGAAAAGATCAATATTCACTAATTACCTTACAAATTGCTTGATTCTTTGTTCACGGTAGAGGCCCCCAACCAATCAATTGGTTAAGTATGTTGATGGAGCCACTAATGGGGATTGAAGAAAGAGGGAAGCTCCAAAAACTAGTGAATTATTAAATGAATTCACAGTTCTTGGCTTAGGTGGAGTAGAGTAACGATGCATAAACACTATATATTTTTCAACAAGGGGGAGGCTTCTATTTATAGGAAAAATTGAGCTCCTAACCAAACAAACTGATTCTAGAATTTTCTAAATCAGTTTGGTCAATATTTGACCATTTTTAGGTCAGTTAAGCTAACTTTTTAGAACTAGACTTGAATGAGGAGAGAGGAGAGATGAAATATCTCAATTTTTATGAGTTTAAAACTCATTCAAGCATGTGAAATATGCACCTCCTTTAAAGAACTCCCCTTCCTTACATATGTGTCATAATGGAATCATTTTAATATTGCTCATAGTTTTTTTACTAATAAACCTTGTACATTTTCAACTCTTCATCTTATGTGAAATATGCACCTCCTTTAAAGAACTCCCCTTCCTTACATATGTGTCATAATGGAATCATTTTAATATTGCTCATAGTTTTTTTACTAATAAACCTTGTACATTTTCAACTCTTCATCTTATGTGAGCATTTACTCATTTTTGGATACCCAAAATATCTCATATTTTTAATATTGCTCATAGTTTTTTTACTAATAAACCTTGTACATTTTCAACTCTTCATCTTATGTGAGCATTTAAGGGACTCCCCTTCCTTACATATGTGTCATAATAAAATCATTATACCCAAAATATCTCATATTTTTAATATTGCACATAGTTTTTTACTAATAAACCTTGTACATTTTCAACTCTTCACCTCATGTGAGCATTTACCCATTTTTGGGTATTTTCTTTTTACAAGTTGGATTTATCTCCTCCCTACACATGGATTGATGTTATTGGTCCATAGGAACCTTAATTGGACCATAGTCTAAAGATTTCTGAAAATCTAGACCCTTAGGCTAAGGTTCTTTATACCTAATTTCAATTAATTCCAATTGCACATTGGAAAATTCTTTTTGAATTTCTGTTTCAGGGGAACTCATCTGAATTAGAAGAGATATTTTTCTATCCAAAAATATTCAAAATCTGAATATTCTCTCTCTAGAATATTTTTCTCTCTCTAGGCTAAAACAGATAGAAACAAGGTCTTTATATTTCTGAAGAGGGATTGATTACAGGGAAAGATACTAGACATCAAAAAGGGGGTGGGGGAGGAATCTTACAAGCTCAGCTTGTTCTTTAGCTGCCTTCTTTTGATGGATTGCATATAACTCCTCTTGGCTCAGGGGGTCATAGTATCTTTTGAATTTACTCCCATTAAGGAATCCAATGGTTTCAACTCCGTCGAGAGTCTCCACTCTAATGGTACCTTGCGGGGTAATTTCACATACTCTATATGGTCCCTTACCAGCATATTTGAGCTTCTTCTTTTCATTACGCACTCCATACATCAGGACTTTATCCCCAACCTTGATGTCCTTGTCCTTGAGGTGGCGCGATCAAACCATTTTTTCCTTCTATCCTTCTCCACAAGGGCATTGTACACAGCCAATTGTCTTTCTTCATTTAGCCGCTCAAGGATATACAGACGCTCTGCTAAGGGATTACCATCCCAACCCTCTTGAGTAGCAACACGAAGACTAGGAATGACAAATTCCCATGGCATGACTGCTTCTTGGCCATATACCATTTTGAATGGTGTTAGCCACTTTGTACGCAGTACGATAGGCCCATAAAGCTGTCATAAGCTTTAGATCCCAATCCGTGCGATGAGCTTCAACTGTCTTTGTCAAAACAGAGATTAATGTCTTGTTTGTACTCTCGGCTTGGCCATTCGCTTGCGGATAGTAAGGAGTAGATTTATGATGGGATATCATGAAATTTGTTATGAGCTCCTTAATCACGTCATTTATAAAATGCGTACCATTGTCGCTCACAAGTTCAAAAGGACAATCGAAGCGTGTGATTATATTTTCAAAGAGGAACTTGGCTGTTGTCCTCGCATCTGCCTTACGTGTCGCTTTCGCTTCAGCCCATTTGGTCATATAATCAGTGGCCACAATAATATAGCGAGATTGTGTGTTTCGGGCCGCTGGACTAATTGAACCTACAAAATCTAAACCCCACTTTTCAAATGGTTGGTTTACTTTGATCGGATGTAGGGGCATCTGATCTTTCCTCAGGGGTTTCTTATATCGTTGGCATTCATCGCAACCCTTCACAAAGAGTGATGCGTCTTGGAACATAGTGGGCCACCAATACCCTGATTGTAAGATCTTTCGCGCAGTTAAGTCTCCTGAGAAGTTAAGATCTTTCGCGCAGTTAAGTCTCCTGAGAAGTGACCACCGGCTACGCCCATATGTGCCTCTTGCAAAATGTATAGATACTCATCCTCTCGGGCACAACGCCTAAGAACGTCATCCTTTCCTCTTTTATAAAGAGTCCCTGCTATCAGGCAATAGGGTTCGCATTCTTTGATTAGCTTTCGAGCTAGATCTTTACGAAGCTCTTTGGGTGGAAAGCCATTAACCAAAAAGTTAACAATCTTCTCACTCCATTCAGGCATTGTCTCCACCATGAACAGGGAAGTGTCAGGTAAGTCATCGTCAACCCCCGTAGGAGCCTCACCATTAGGTATGCGAGACAAATGATCAGCCATAACATGTTTTTTGCCAGGTCTCACAACAACAGTGAAATCAAACTCAAGAAGAATCAATAGCCATCGTGTGATTCTTCCTATGGAGCATGGTTTGTTTACCAGATACAATAATGCTTGATGATCCACATAGAAAACAAACTTGGTGGCAAGGAGGTAATAACGAAATTTCCTTACTGCATATATCATTGCCAACCCTTCTCGCTCCGTAGTGGTGTAGTTCATCTCAGCATCATTCAACTGGCGAGACTGGCAAAGCTAATGGGGTAGTCTAGCTTGTGTTCTCCAGGTTGAGTTAACACACACCCAATAGCAAAGTTTGATGCATCAATATGCACATGGAAGAGTAAATCCCAGTTAGGCATTCTCAAGATTGGAGCACTCGCCAAGGCCTTCTTTAATAGCTCATAGGCACGGTCACATTCTTCGGTCCAAATAAACTCGATGAGAAGCTTATACAATGGTCGAGCTATCTCGGCGAAGAATAGAATAAATCTTTGATCGATAATAACCAACGTGGCCCATAAAGCGTTGGACTCCCTTATAGTTGGTGGGTGGTGGCAATTCCAGAATGACCTTGATTTTACTCTCGTCCGTGGAAATCCCATTTTTGGACACTATATGCCCTAAGATAACTCCGTGTTAACCCAGAATTGGCATTTGAAGGGATTCAAGGAGATGCGATATAATCTACACCTTTCAAATATTTTTCGTAAACACATCAAGTGCTCATCCCAAGAGGAATGAACACAAAGATCATCTAAGAAAGCTTCACAGAAGTCCCTTAGATATTCCTTAAAGGCCGTGTTTATCAATCGTTGGAATGTTGCAGGTGCATTGGTCAAGCCAAAAGCCATGACGCGAAAGGCAAACACTCCAAACTCCGTGATAAATGTTGTTTTAGCTTGGTCCTCGACTGCAATTGTGATCTGATTGTAACTCGAGTACCCATCTAAAAAGCTATATGCCTCCTTGCCTGCCACTCTTTCAAGCACATGTTCAAAATATGGCAAGGGGTAATGATCCCTTCTGGTGGCTGCATTAACCTTTTTGAGATCAACGCACACTCTGAGTTTCCCATTCTTCTTTGGTACGATGACTATCAGGGAAACCCATTCTGAGTGCTCAATAGGGTATATGAATCCACATTTTACAAGCTTTTCAATTTCCTCTTGTACAATCTTTGCGTACTTAGGATTCATTGGGTAGGGACGTTGCTGGACTGGTTTAGCAGTGCTAATCATTGGAATCGTGTGTTGCACCACCGAGGGTGGAACACCCTTCATATCATGATATGTCCAAGCAAATATGTCCTTGAATTCTTTAAGAAGCTTCGTAAGTGCAGCTTCTTCTGCCTCGGTGAGGTCTTGAGCAATAAAAACTAGTTTAGACTCCTCACCCGGATCTGCTAAGTCTATCTCCTTAACTACCGCAGGGCCGTCGTAGACACCGCTACTCCCATTGGTAGGCGTCCGTTGGGCTTTTGTGTAGACCACTTTACGTTCCCCTGTGGTGCTGTGACGGTTGCTCGACAGGTTGTGCAGGCATCAGCGTGGGTACTTGAGGTGTGTTTGACCAGGCTAGTGGTGCCTGATTTGCCAACATTCGCTTAAGTACTAGGCAATCTTTAGATTGATGGCCATACTTACCACATGCATTGCAATTCCCATTGAATTTGACTCTGAATGTGGGACATTCACTCGTGCTATGTGGTCCTAAGCACACCGAACACCATTGTTGCTCTCTCCTTGGATACATATGGCTATTCTGAGGAGCTCGATTACCCCTAAAGTATTCTTGGAGAGCCTTAGTAAGGTCGGTCACACAGACATTTCGGATATCTTGGGCTCCTTGGCAATAGGTTTTACTGTCATTGGCTCGTGCCCAGATACTTGCGAACTAACGGATTTTGTTTCTGAAGACACCTTTTTACCTGCAATCATCAAGTTGTCTTCTAACTGGATTGCATTGGCAGTGACTGCTTCCCACGTTGTAAGACCTCTAATGACTAGGCCATTGTAAATGTCCTCGTGGCGCAATCCTCGGATGAATCTATCGAGGAGTTGGTTGTTATTGAAGCGTTCATCGGGAGTGCAACGAGAATTTAGATGCTTCAATCGACTTATAAAGTCTCTCACTGACTCCCCTTCCTCGCGTTCAGCTTTTTGGAGTTGAGATGCTACCCCCCAAAGCACACCCTCGCGTATGTATTCTTTCAAGAACAATCTCTTGAGAGTGGGGTAGTGAGTGCGCTCTTCAACCCTTAAGGTTTGATACCAATCTCCGGCCTTCCCACTCAAGGTTAAGCCTAAGGCTTTACACTTATGCAGCTCATTGTGCTCTTCCAAAGAATCACACACGTGTTCAAAGACTTCAATATGCTTCCTAACATCCTCGTTACCACTGAAGTTTTGAGTGAGCTTAGCCACTTGTACTGCCTTGCTTCTAGGTTCTCTCTCAGGCATGCCCCGCATGTTTTCCGCAATGGATCGTCCGATTGTCTGAGCAAACGCTACGAGATCACCTAGGTGAGCAGGCATAGCTGGTGGAGGCACTTCTGGGAAAGCCTGGCTGATAGGAGTTGGCGTTGGTCTGAGTATGTTGGCAAATGACGTAGGATATGATATGTGACTAGGCCTAGCTCCTATTGGATAAGGGTGGTGATAAGGTGGTCGTGGAGCATACGCCATTGGCATACTAAGAGGCGTAGCAGCTACATGAGCATGAGTAGCGATAGGTACATATGGTTGATAGGCACTGGCATGCACTGTTGTAGGTACTGTTCCACTAGGTAGCGGTGTCGTACTAACTACAGCGGTAACAGGTGCATTTTTCGCTATGCTCATCATTGGGGTAGGCATTGTGGATTCCTGAATGGAAAGTTGAGCCAAGGTTGGAAAGCTAAAGTTACTACTCGTGGGCTCAACCTACATTGAGACTCCAGGCGAAACAACATATGAAGGGTCTATGGGACTCACCGAGGGAGTCTCCAATTGTGATAGGGTTGGTTGTTTGGCCTTGCCCGTATCCAAAAACCTCATAGGGCCAGTGGAAACTAGGTTCACTCCCCTATTTTGCCTCTCAATTTGGATAATTCTATGAATAACCTCACATATCATTTGCTGTTGCTCTTCTAGATTAGTGGCGTTAGAGTCTCTGTGTGTAGATCATATTCCCAATTTTCATTGAGAAATATCCCATCCAGACTTGGTGTGCCAAACGGTTCTCTTGAAGTGGACGCAATGTCACTTCTTATGGGTTGGCTTCTAGGGACCTCTACTTTAGGAAGAGCATCGGAATGTGGTAGCTCAGTAGGGCCCTCATTAAACGAAGTGGGTAGAATATCCACATGGACACTCTTTGGGAGGGTAGGGTCCACATGAGATGTGAATGGCGAATCCACTACCACTCCTTCTTCATTTACTTCGCTTGTCGCATGCTCAGAGCGTGTAGCTCTACTAAAGGTCTCTATGAGACGACTAAACATGCTAGATCCGGGTTGTGGGGCCCACACTGGCATGTTTTGGCTTGTCTCCTTAGGATTCTTGGTAGGGTGCCCTTCCATGGCTTCTGAGTCAGAGGACGAGTCACTATCCACTATTCGTGGATCTTGGGTTGCACTCCCTTGGGTTCCAGCCGAAGGCCAAGATGCTAACGTGGAGGGATGGTGTGAGCCTGCGTAAACTGAAACGCTTTCTAGTGGTTCAGGCTCTAGCACCTGACCAGAACGTAGATGCATGTGACGTGGGTACCCTACGTGCGTTGGTAACTACCCTTGAAACTCACACAAGTGGTTTCTTAGGTGTTTCGCACCCTGTTTTTACTTGTTTTTAGATTGTTTTTAACCCATTTTTGACCCCCTTATTACTTACGGTCGAACTTGGACTAGGGCGTGTGATAACTTGAAACGAGCGTATCGTTCAAAGGGTCTGAGCGTGCTTTACAGCATCGTGTTTGCCTATCCGGAGCTCTCGTGGTCCTCAAAACAGTCCGTTTCCCTATGGGGGAAGGGGCAAAAGCCTATTTGCTTGTGGAGGAAAGGGTGAGGGCTTTATCCCACATGCTCACTTTACTCCTTGGGGAGTGGGCTACATATAGGGCACAACTTCCCATAAGCTCTCACTTGAAAGAAAGCTATGGAGGCTCACTCTCCTATATATATATATATCAAAAGGCCGGGGCCGGGGCCGTGGGTCGTGGGTCAATTGGGGTTCTTTCTTTTCAAAAAAAATTTCTCCAATTAGAAAATCTTTCCTCTCCACACGTTTGGTTCTTTCTTTAAAAATAAAATTTAATTTTTAATTTTTAATTTTTTATATTTTTTTAATTTTTATTTTCTATTTTTTTTAAGATAAGTTTTCTAGGGTTTCTTTAGGGTTCAGCCTTGGCCGCGACGCAGTTCGCACACAGCACAGATATGGGGATTCCGAATCTCCCCCGCACGCAGATAACCAGATAACAGAACGCACGCCCACACGCGGATCGGAAAAATAACAAAAGAAACAGAAATGCAGAAGACAAATTGCAGAAACAGATTGCAAAACACAGAAACACCTCAACAACAAACACACAGTCGCTTTCCTACAGTGTAGATTAAACTTCACGCAGCAGCCGAGCTGCAAACTGGAGCTTGGTGCAGGGCAACTCCCCGGTAGCGACGCCAAAAATGTGCGCTTTTGCCGCACAGGTCGTAGCTGGGGACTTGCCGAACACCGTATGCGAGCCACAAATGGCTGCAAGCATACAACCAGGGAAGGAAGCTCAAACAGAATGCAAAGGGTGTGTCACTCACCGCTCAACCGCTGCCTTGAAGGATTCCTGCGTCGCAGTGAAGAAGGAGACGCCGTCGCCGCTCTACCGCCTCTCCGCCCCTGCCGTGCCGCTACACAGTGCTCGATCGCTCTCTCACTCTCTCTCTCTCTCTCTCTCACACGCAGGAGAAGGAAACCAAAGAGATAAGGCAAGAGCACTCTTGTATTCACAACACATGAGAATGCGGATTTTAGGGTTACATTTGGCTCTTATAGGTGACTTGGCCGTTCATACTTGGGTGCCCATACATGGCCGGCCGATCCTAACCCTTATCCTACTGATATTCAGGGTGCGCCTCTCATCGGCGATCACCCAATCCCTTAATCCTTAACATATGGTGCCGACAAGCCCGGCCCATGACTCAGAATATTTAAATTAATGACGTAAAACATAGTACGTCTGAATGTCCGTCATAGGTTAACAGAATGATAAAGGATGTGAATGAATGTGTTAGCATGTGAATCAGGATGTGAATGAATGATAAGGGATGTGAATGAATGTGATAACCTGTGAATCGGGATGTGAATGAATGATAAGGGATGTGAATGAATGTGATGGCATGTGAATCGAGATGAGAATGAATGGTATGGGATGTGAATGGATGTGATGTGATGTGAATCAGGATGTGAATGAATGAGATGTAATGTGAAATGGATGTGATAAGATGCAATGTAAACTGGATAGATGTTGATGAATGTGATGAGATGAGATGAGACGTATGGGTAAATGCGTGTGGATGAGATCTGATGAGGTTAATTGAGGAAAGAAGTGTTGAGATGAAAAATGATGTGATTGGATGAGAATGGGAATGCTTATGAAATGAATGTGGATTAAGTAATGTAGATTGATGTGGAAAGAAGAGAGATTCGTTATAGAAATTGTATTTATGACCTGTTTTGAATGACTGTTTTATGTCAAGAATGTTGGAGAAGCATTTTGATAGTCTTGTGAATGAGGTCGTAGAGACCTAGCTGATAAAGTTGCAACAACTGAACAGAGAGTCAACGGAGGACGTCTCACGTAGCAAGGTCGGCCGAGGTCTTGACCACCCTCGGTTCGATTTAAATGGTGAGCTTCCGGTACGGTGGATAAGGGACCAAGGAAGCAGCCTATGAGTAAAGCAGTAGGTCACCTGCCTATGCGAAGGATCCTAGAGGGTGCTGACCATACGGCGCTTGGACTCTGGGTCACCGACGATACCTACACGTGTGTCGTGGAAGATATTGGAACAAGGAGTAAGAGTTGTTTTCTAAATTCGGGCATGGATCTAGTTGATTGACCTTGCTGGTCCTCAATGGATGAGTCCATGGCTCTTTAATATGGATCCGTTGGTGGTTGATCTTGCTAATCTCCAATGGAGATTCCATTTGATATGTGAATATATTGCCGATTACTATGAGCTAAGAACTATCGAAAAGGCCCCTGAGTGGACAGGTGGTGAGCGTTCTGGTTGCCAATGATGCCATAGGTACACCGATGAGGAATGATTGGAAATAAGGATTCAACCGGAGATTTTGACTATTATGATCAGTGACACAATGGTTTCATTAAAAGATTGTTTTTAGAAGATGCTGATTCTGTGAAAAAGGCAATTTCATATTGGGTGGATAAGTGGTGTGACTAGTTTTAAGTTTGCATGAATTTTCGGCTAGGGGGCCTGGGAACTCTTTTCCCTGGTACCCGGGAGAAAACCTAACCAAATTCCTAATTAGATCCCATCACTACAGTGGTTGGGCGATTAGCTAGCCCATGGGACTGGATGGGGTTAGGCTGGACTGATGGATCCCTAAAATGAGACTAAATTTCTATTGGTACGATAGATGAAGTACATCCCGGATAAAAATTGTTCTATGGAAAATAATCAACGGCTGTGCCTCTCAATGAGGAAAAAAGCGTTGGTCTCTATGATCCAAGTGCAATCTTTCCCTTGATCTAACTATGGGACTTATGGATTCGGTCATATCAGTTCAGTTAGTTAAGGCTTTTGACTACGTTAGAGAAAAGTTATCCTGGAGGAATCGCTCGTGCTTTTCGGGCAAGGGAAGTTTTTTCGAGTTCGGTTTTGGAAGAACCGATGGATTAGTCTCTTGTCTGGATATCCGTGGGGTGGACGAGGCCGTGAGTGTGGGATCCTGCCCTACGCAAGAAGTGCTACTTCCGCTGCTAGCACCCCAGAATTTGTTGCGCAGTGGGGTCAAGGATCTTACAGCTGGTATCATAGCAATTTGGCTAAAGTGGATCAACTGAGAAGCCAAGAATGTCATAAATTTATGAAGTAACAGTAAAAGGTTGGAATTGTGTGATGAAACTCATACAAATTGATATTCAGAATGAAATTCCTAATTTGATCATTGGGTCTTCAGATGGAAGTACTGCAATTGTATGGAATCCCTGACTTGCTTGAGGCCTAAAAATGATGGTATTTATCTTATAATTCCAAGGACCGTGACTACCCGTATATACCGAGGGTATAACTATAGCTCTTTAATTGTATTTATGACATGTTTTTAAATGACTATTTTATGTCAAGAATGCTGGGGAAGCATTTTGATCGTCTTGTGAATGAGGTCGTGGAGACCTAGCTGATAAAGTTGTAACAGCTGATGGAGAGTCAACGGAGGACGTCTCGCGTAGCAAGGTCGACCGAGGTCTTGACCAGCCTCGGTTCAATTTAAATGGTGAGCTTCCGATACGGTGGATGAGGGACCAAGGAAGCGGCCTATGAGTGAAGCGCTAGGTCACCTACGAAGGATCCTAGAGGGTGTTAACCATACGGTGCTCGGGCTCTGGGTCGCCGAGACGATACCCACACGTGCATTGTGGAAGATACTGGAACAAGGAGTAAGAGTTGTTTTCTGAATTCGGGCATGGATCTGGTTGATTGACCTTGCTTTAAGTTTGCATGAATTTTCGGCTAGGGGGCCTGGGAACTCTTTTCCCTGGTACCCGGGACAAAACTTAACCAAATTTCTAATTGGGTCCTATCACTACAGTGGTTGGGCGGTTGGCTAACCCATGGGACTGGATGGGGTTAGGCTAGACTAATGGATCCCTAAAATGAGACTAAATTTCTGTTGGTATTATAGATGAAGTAAATCCCGGATAAAAATTGTTTTATGGAAAAGAATCAACAGTTGTGCCTCTCAATGAGGAAAAAAGCATTGGTCTCTATGATCCAAGTGCAATCTTTCCCTTGATCTGACTATGGGACTTACGGGTACGGTCAGATCAGTTCAGTTAGTTAAGGCTTTTGACTATGTTAGAGAAAAGTTATCCTGGAGGAATCGCCCGTGCTTTCCGGGCAAGGGAAGTTTTTTCGAGTTCAGTTTTGGAAGAACCGATGGATTAGTCCCTTGTCTGGATATGCGTGGGCGAGGCCCCGAGTGTGGGACCCTACCCTGTGCAAGAAGTGCTACTTTCGCTGCTAGCACCCCAGAGTGTGGAATATAGCTTCTCAATCATGGACTAAAAGAAAAAGGGAAAATATTATTAGACATATGTATAATGCTAGCCCGAGGTGAGCAATACTACTTACACATGATGTTACTCCCTGTGTAAAGACTGTAAATCTTTAAGGATGTACAGACAGTGAATGGACATTTGTATCCCTGTTCTAAGGTTGCATGTGAAGCTAGAGGAATGCTAGAGAGTGATGAGGAGTGGTATGTGTCTCTGTAAGAAGCTGTATTTCAGAAAACACGATTTCAAATGCGTAAACTTTTTGTTATTATTCTAGTATTTTGTGAGCCTATATACAGCTTTGGAATAAATTCTCTACCTAACTTTGAGATGATTTTTTTCATGGCTTGCAAAGAAGGTGTGTTAACGTTGTTGTTTGTCATTCTATAGCTAAGAATGAAGATTTGTTACACATGCAAGACCTCTTACAGCAATATGGAAAATGTTTACATGATTTTGAAGGGTTTCCTCTTCCTCATAGATCAAGTGTTGCTATAGTTAACAATGATTTTTTGATGGAACACATGATGTTTGATTCTATTCAACATGCTGATTTGGCTCTTTCAATGGAATGGAGTCTTAATAGTTGTCACAATAGAGCATTTGATACCATCCTTGAGACTGTTTATTTGAACAATGTTGGTGTTTTTTTCCTTGATGGACCATGCGAATCAAGTAAAACATATCATTATAATGTCTTGCTACCTCAATTACATAAAGAGAATCAAGTTTCTTTAGCATCTACATCTTTTGGAATAGTTGCATTGTAACTTTCAAATGGACGTAATGCACACTCATGTTTTAAAATCCCATTAGTTCTCAATGCTTCTAGGACATATAGTATTAAAGTTAATAGCCCATTAGCCGAGGTGCAGAAGCTTGTGAGATTGATCATTTAGGATGAGGCTCCAATGATGCATTTGTATGCATATAAAGCATTAGACAGGACATTAAAAGACATTATGCAAAGTGATAGAGTGTTTGGTGGGAAAAGTATGCTCTTTGGTGGTGGCAAGCAAATCTTACCTGTTGTGGCAAAGGGACGTGAGAATATTGTTGATGCAATGTTGTGTCAGTCATATATTTTGAGATATGTGAATGTTTTAAAGCTTACCCAAAATATGTGGGTCATTCAGAGTGGTTATGATGGTACAGAACAAGAATTTATCAAATGGACTTTACAAATTGGAGAAAGTCCAAACAATCAAGGTAGAGTGGTAATTCCAAAGCAAATGTTGATCCATGGGAACTCCCTGTAGAGTTTGGTAGAATGCGTGTATAAAGATCTTTAAAGAGTGAAGGATTATGCATGCTTCTTCAAAGACCATACTGTTCTTGCACAATAAAATCAAGAGGTCGATGAAATCAATGAACTAACCTTGAGTGCATTACCTGGCCTTGAAAAAGAATACCTCATTGTTGCAGATTCATTTGTTTCTTCTGCACATGATAGAATATTGTATGCAATTGAGTACTTGAATAGTTTGAACTTAGGTGGTGGTTACCCTCCTCACAGAGACAGATTACATGTCGGTACACCCCACAAAAAAATCCAGTTTGCTGAGAGAAAGAATTGGGTGATTGCCGAAGTTGCTAGAGCAACGATGAATGAGATGAACATGCCGTTGCTAGAGCAACGATGAATGAGATGAACATGCCGTTGTCATATTGGGCAGAAGCAATGCATACAACAATACACATCATGAATAGGACACCAACGGCTGTGATACATGAGATTTTGCCTTATAAGAGGCTTTATGGAGTCAAACCAACAGTTGCATATATGAAAGTCTTTGGCTGCGTTTGTTATGTGCATGTGCCTGGTGAAATTGAGTACTTGAATAGTTTGAACTTAGGTGGTGGTTACCCTCCTCATTGCTTGATTCTAAAGATGAATACACCCATCATTTCGCTCCACAATTTGGACCCTTAGCGGGGACTTTGTAATGGTACCAAACTGATATGCAAGCAATTTCACTCAAAAGTGATAGAAGTAAAAAGTATTACAAGTACAAACATTGCAGACATGGTCTTTATTCCTAAGATAAACTTCGTACCATCTATGCTTCAATTGTCTTTTGACATGAGAAGGAGATAATTTTCTGTGAGGATAGCTTTCAGTATGTCAATAACTAAGTCCCAAGGATAAATATTGAGGGTGTTGGGACTTTATTTGGCCACACAAGTATTCACACATGGACAATTGTATGTTGCCAGGTCACGTATTAGATCATCAGATAGAGTGAAAGTGTGCGTAACAAGATATTGTGAACCACGAAAGTAGCATTGAAAGTATAAACAAAGTCTACGTAGCCAATGTTGTCTACAAAAAGACATTACAAATGGCATCCAAGTGAATGTAAATAGAATCTATTGCCACCAAAAGGTAGAGAATGCGCTATTAATACAGCAGCTACAAATGCAACAGACTACATTCATAGATATCTTTGTATCAATCAAATAAGTATATGGAAGGAGAATGTTTGCAGTGCAATCTATCTGCTCTTTGAGTAAGTGTGCTCTTTGAGTAAGTGTGCTTGATTTCAAGTTGATTGGTGTTTCTTTGAGTAAGTGTGCTTGATTTCAAGTTGATCTATCTGCTCTTTGAGTAAGTGTGCTTGATTTCAAGTTGATTGGTGTTTCTTTTAGAATGGCAATTATGTTATTGTGTTGTGAAGAGATGAAGTTAAATAGGAGTTAGATGGCAAACGTCTTTCAATTTATCTACCCCACTAGCACTACCGTTGTCGGTAGTATTAAATTGATATATATATAAATGTACTTAGATTGTGGAGACAACATGGTTGGCATTGAGGTAAAGTCACCATGCAAATCCACAAGTATGGAGTGCCCCAGTTCTTGCTTAAGGAGTGGTTCAAATTCTTGAGATGGCTCGAGGGGCACGGTGAGTTCAACTGTGTCTTTATAACATTTAAATAATTCTTTATTTTTGTCATGGAATATATTGAAGTTCGTTGTTTGTAGATATATACCAAATATATCGATTTTTGCTATGGCTCTCTTTGAGCCTAAAATTGATGACGATGAGAGGCTACTTAATTGCCTTGGGTATAACTTAATTAATACTATGAGGATTCATAGACAACAACAAATATTTCATTTTCAGGTGACGTACTCAGGTCTCTGTCCCTTTTGTGATGGCTACCAAGTGGGGTTCCGTGGAGTTTAGAGCCTATTAGATTTACCTTCTTAACTACAAGGCCATGGTGGTCAAAAAGCAATTTCAAAACATGAAATAGCACATTAGCTTTTTTTTCATTACAAAGTAGAAACTATTATGAGGAAGATATCATGCGCATGCAGACTATTTGGTGTTCAAGCAAACACCCCAAGGAGTAATACTAAGCTAAAGTTGAATGATCTTTGATGGGTTTAGTGTTGGTTATGTGTGGTGATATTTATTCTCCAAAGGGAATGTAAATTTATTGATTTTAGAATAAGCAAATGTTTTGCTTTTAACTTGGTTTCATTTAAAGTGTCATTAATATTTTATTTTCGTTTCGAAATATTTAATGCCCACAGAGAGAGAGAGAGAGAGAGAGAGAGAGAGAGAGAGAGAGAGAGAGAGAGAGAGAGAGAGAGAGAGAGCTCAAAATCTTGCGTAATTGATTAGAGAAGTGGAGTACTATATTTAATATAAAGGATAACATTGATGAGGATGTATGTGGCAAGGAGATCATTCTCATTTATTTATAGCGATGGACAAGATATCTAAGGTATTTGTCTTAATGTTTGCTATAATATGGTCATCATTGTTTACAATAATCTACTTAATCTTCATAGCTCAATTGTAGACCCTCTCTATTGGGAAGGACAAGCAATCACATCCCTAATTATCGAACTATTAGAGTGCACAAGTGTATTACGGTATAAAAACTTACTTTTATGTATTTATTATGTTTAATTGTAAATATATGTTTTTTGAAATAGGAAATATTTTTATTTTTTGAACCTAGATTATTGCCAGGTTTGTATGGTCTAGATACTTACAGTGAGAGCTTTGGGCTCCTTGCTCTACAAGAAAACACCATGCTTAACGTCACTCTTCTAACATCACACCCAAACATGAACTCAAATAACAAAAGAATCTAACAATTGTTTTCTCTAGATGAAGGGAGACGTTAAACATCAAGATAAAATGAAGTTTATACTGACATTTATAACGTCATAAAATTTGCATCACTGATAACATCAGTGGAAAAATGGTTTTTCAGCAGGTTATGAGAGAGATTCAATTTTTTTTGTTATTGTGATAAAACATCACTAAATCATGTGACGTTTACCGTCACAATATTAATTGCATGCCGATTCATTTTTTATTTTGTAGTGACATTTAACGGCACTAGATCTTGTGATGTGTAAAGTCACATAATTAATTGAATGACTTGTGACGTTTAGCGTCTCATGAACAAGTGACATTTAGAGTCCTTTGCATTTTTATGAAAAATAATTACCATAAGCCCATCGCCTAAATCCCGATATCATAGCTTCTTCTATTTCCTATGACTTTCTGTGCTCTTGTTGTATTTTGCTTGCCTAGGTATTGTATCCTATTTGTCTAGGGTTTGCCTCTTGCTTGCTAAGAGTTTGCCTTTACTCTCTTTCACATATTGTTTTTCCAATCTCTATTATGTGCTCTTTCTCACATGGACCCAAGAAAGAAACTCTTGCTTGTTCTCCTCACCCAAATCTTACAAGACTTGGGGTTTGATGGAGACACATTGAGAGATTCATTGACTATATGTAAGATGCCACTATCAAAGAGATCCAAACATCAATAGACATGATGAGAGAGAGGCCGATCACAAGGGAAGCTCCCTTGACCATATGGGAATTAGAAAGAGTCCGAGATGCACCTCCAACAAGTGGTAAAGGCAAAGCGGTGGTTGTAGAGGAGAAATGAAAGAAGAAGCTTCGGCCTAAACAATTGTAAGTCCTCTTTTCATGTAAATTTATTGATTTAAAATTTTTTTTCATGCATATTAAAGAACATGTATTGTTTTTTATGCATGCACCTATAACATAAGCATAATCTTATTTATGTATGTGCTTATGAGGCTATGATTGATTTTGTATTTCTTTTTATGCTTATGCACATATAGCATAAGCATAAGCTTATGTATGTATATGCTTATAAGGCTATGTATGTTTAAATCTTTTGTACAAGCATGCACATACATTGTTGTGTGAAATATTCATATTGCTTTTTATGCATGCACGTGTATATATATGCTTAGGAGGCTATGTATGTATATGCACAAGCATGAACTTATGCAGCTTATGCAGCTTATGTAGCTTATGTATGTATATGCACAAGCATTAACTCATCTTGAAGAGTGAATACCTTGCTCTCTTAACAAATATGTAGAGCTCCTCAAAATTTGCCTCTCGTGGGAAAGTACTCCGGTGTCTCTAGAGTATCTCCCATTTCTGAGATGAGTCTAAGATTGACGAGGGGAGTATGATCTCTATCTCACCGATCTTAATTGTCTAGCCCTCTGCATCTAGAATGCTCTCTTAATGGATACTCCTAAGAACTTGAGTGTGGATTAATGGGCATTGCCTGACTTGTATGGTGGATGAGGTTTCATCCCGATGTTGTCTCGATGCATGCGGGTGCTATCGGCATGCTTAGGTAGCTACTACTAGCATGCTTAGATAGTTACTTGGAATGAACCGAGAACTCCTGGCATGCTTAAGTAGCTACCAAATGCATGCCGCATGCTATCTAAGCATGAAGTTACATGCAAGTAGCTATTGGCATACTTAGGTTTCAACCAACATGCATTGGGAGATACATGTGCACATTGCTAGCTACTACCGGCGGTGAGAGTTGTTTCTAATTCCCACTCTAGCTATAACTAGTTAGCACTGCAACAAGAAGGCTATATGAGATCATGTACACAAAGACACCAACCCCAAACATTAAACTAACACCAAACTGAAGATCCTGGCTTGCCTCTCCACACCACAGTGGCACTTGCTTTCCCTCTTCAAAATCTAACACATGTCCCAACATCCAACTCCTTGGACAAATCTGTCTCTGGAAAATACCTAGATCAGCCTCTAAAACTCTAAATCACACCAAATTTGATAAAGGCATAGCTCAACACCTAGAGCACATACACACCAAGCCTTGGCTCCAAATTCACTTGGTAAGCCCCCTCCCTGCAACCCTACCATATGTATGTAGCCTCGAAATTCAGGACTGCTTGTCCTAATCTCTAAATTCTTAGTAACTCACCCCAAAATGATAAAAACTTGATGAAAACTAAACAATTTGGTCCACACACATATCCCACATCTCCCTATCAAATATCATCCTAAACTCCATGAGGGAAGGCCTCCAAAACCACTTTAGACCTCATGGGCCCTATGCACTCCAAACTACAAATAGTTTTTAAGCAACCCACTTGATTAGCCTCAAAATCACACCTCCATGAGGGAAGGCCTCCAAAACCACTTTAGACCTCATGGGCCCTATGCACTCCAAACTACAAATAGTTTTTAAGCAACCCACTTGATTAGCCTCAAAATCACACCTCTCTTGCTTCGAATTTGATGAGACTTGGTATGCACCTTCATAATATACCTTCTAGCTCTGTACAAGGCCCCTAGTCCAAACTCCTTCCTAGTTAGGATAAAAAAGGGTTGAAATAGGGCATGTTGAGCAAACTCGACTGCCTATCACCAAACAACGTTGCTTGTCTGTATCTTCCTCCTCTCCTATCCCTTCTCAATTATTCACTTCTCGCCAATTTCAAGAAGTTGTAATACCTCTTTCCTTTGTTGTATTGACTTACGCTTACCTTGAATCTCACATGTACACAAACACGTCTCAAGAGGACAGATTGAGAGACAACAAGCTTGGAGTCCCCTAATCATGCAACAGCTACTGCTTTCTTTCCAATCTCTTCATCAACCACAAAACAAAACCACTAATACAAAACTCATTAATCACTTCACGACTCAGAATTAGAAGATTAATCGAAAATTTCTCTGTTCATGAAGAAGCAACAATTCTACTTAGATTGAAAAGAAGAAGAAGAAGCTAGATACCATCGAATTCTATTTTCATTTTTCATCCCCCTTGTTCTTCTAAATCTCCCCGCATCATCACGATCAGCCTACTCTTTTTAGCATGTGCATGGCCTTTGCATGACTTTCATAAAGCTACCTACCCACATGTCCTTTCGTATGGGGGACCAAACAAGACTACTAGACAAGTATCTAGACTATGCCCCCTAACTACCACTAGTGCAAGGACATTATTGAATGCAAGTACTTCTGAGTGAGATTACATCAAGTAGCTCTACCACTATCATCTACACTATTGAGAAGAAGATCTTGGTATCCTAAAAACCTACATCACCGACATGCTTAGGTAGCACATGGCATGCATTAGTAGGTAGCTACATAAGCATGCTGAGAGCTCTCAATGCATACCACATAGCTACCTAAGCACCGTTAGCACCCGGCATGTATTAGTAGGAGCTACTGGCATGCAACAGTAGCACACCCAGCATGCATTGGAAGGTCCTGGTGTATGTCGGTAGCTACTGACATGCTTAGGTAGCATACCTGACATGCATTGGGAGCTCCTAGTGCATGCCAAGAGCTACCGGCCTACTTAGATAGCACGCGGCATGCATTGGGACCTCCTAATGCATGCTAGTAGCAAACGGCCTACTTAGGTAGCACTCAACATGCATGGGACCTCCTAATGGATGCCAGTAGCTAGCTACTTACTTAGGTAGCACGTGGCCTGCATTGGGAGCTTCCAGAGCATATCCCATTAGCTACCTACATGCTTAGGTTTCTTAGGTAGCATCTAGCATGCATCAGGAGCTACCGACATGCACCAAGAGCTCCCAATGCATGCTGATAGCCACTGGTAACACCCGACATGCATTGGGAGCTCCTAATGCATGTTGGTAGGCCACCGACATGCTTAGGTAACACTTGGCATGCATTGGGAGAACCCGATGCATGCCGATAGGCTATTAGCATGCTTAGATAGTACTTGGCATGCATTGGGAGCACCTGACATGCATCGAAAGCTCTCGGTGCATGCCGTAGCATGCCAGTAGCTACCGACGTACTTAGGTTGTACCAACATGCATCAGGAGTACCAGCATGCAACATCGAGAGCTATCAGCATGCACGGGGAGCTCCCAATGCATGCAAGTAGCTACAAACATGCACAGGTAGCTACAGACATGCACAGGTAGCACCTGACGACATGCTTAGGTAGTAGCACCTAGGTAGTAGCACCCGACATGCACTAGAAGCTTTTGGTTGCATGCTTAGGTTGTACCAGCATGCTTCGGTAGCATCCAACATGCATCCAGAGCGACCGACATGCATTACGAGCTCCCAATGCATGTAGGTACCCGGCATGCATTAGGAGATCTCGGTGCATGCCAATAGCTACAGGCATACTTCAGTTTAGCACCCTGGCATGCATTGGGAACTCCCAGTGCATGTTGTAGTATGCTTAGTTATATGTGTTTCTGTTTACTATTAAGCATGTGTCAACTAGTTTAAGGACTTATAAACATTCATCTCAACTATTGAGAAGTAGGTAAGAGCTAGTTATACCAGCTATTATGCAAATGTTAAACATGTGTCAACTAGTTCAGGACTAGTAAGCATTCATCTCACGATATGGGAAGTAGGTACGAGCTAGTTACCACAGCAAATATTAAGAAGTTAGGGAGCTACCACCAGCATGCACTGGTAGCACTCAAGCATACATTGACAACTACCGGTAGCACTCAGCATCATGCATTGACAACTACCGACATGCTTAGGTAGCACTTGGTATGCATAGGGAGCTCCCGATTCATACTAGTAGCTACCAGTAGCACCTAGCATGTATTGGTAACACCCGACATGCATTGGAAGCTCCGGGTGCATGCCAATAACTACAGGCACACCAAGAGCTACCAACATGTACCAAGGCATCCCAATGCATGTTGGATGCTCCCAAAGCATTTATAGGTCTACTATCATGCTTAGGTAGCACGAGCATGCAATGACAGCTACTGGCATGCCAATAACTACAAGCACACCAAGAGCTACCATGTACCAAGGCATCCCAATGCATGTTGGATGCTCCCAAAGCATTTACAGGTCTACTATCATGCTTAGGTAGCACGAGCATGCAATGACAGCTACTACTGGCATGCTTAGGTAGGATCTAGCGTAGGATCTAGCATGTATCGAGAGCTATCGGCAAACCATGTGGATGTTATCTGTAAGATCAAAACATCAAAAATAGGACTGTTGTAAACTACTGCCCTCATGCCTCTACAGCCACCTAGGCCACGGCTATAGATGGATCCAAACACCTTGGTTTTGCCTAGGGTTTAATATGGTGATATTCCAATATATCCACTAGACCCTCCTGATGTCATCTTTCCAATAGCACTCCTATTATGGTTGTGTGGACCGGGTGAAAATGACAACTTTATGTGTTGTACACTACTCTATTGCTCACTATTTTAACCTATCCCAATGGGACCCACATGTCCAAACTCTTCAGATGTTGATGGCTCACCTGTATACACATTGGTTGTACCCATCCCATTATAAAAATCCATGTGGATGTCATCTGTAACATCAAAAACAGGGCTACTCTGAACTGCAACCCCCATGCCTCTACTGCACCTAGACCACGGCTGTAGATGGGTCCAGACACCTTGGTTTTGCCTAGAATTAAACCTAGTGATAGTCCAATATATCTCCTAGACCCTCATAATGTTAGCTTGCCAAACAACACTCATATTCTGATTGTGCAGACCTAGTGAAAATGACAACTTTGCGTGTTGTACACTACTTGTAGCTTACCCTTTACTCACTTTTTTTACCTATCCCAGCAAGACCCACATGTCCAAACTCTTCAGAACTTGATGGCTCACCTATATAAACATTGGTTATACTCATCCCAATATCAAGAACCATGTGGGTGTCATCTATAATATCAAAAACAAGGCTCCTATAAACTATAGCCCCCATGCCTCTACAGCCACCTACCTAGGCCATGGTTGTAGATGGGTTCAAATACCTTGGTTTTGCCTAGGATTTGGCTTGGTGATAGTCCAATATATCTACTAGACCCTCGTGATGTCAGATTGCTAATAGCACTCCTATTTTGGTTGTGTAGACCTGGTGAAAATGATAACTTTGCTAGGCATACCAATTTTGATCCTTACATGTTTATTGACAAGGTGATTATGAGGTTGCAATCATCAAGTCAAGTGCAAAGTGAGATAGAATATTTGTTTTTGTGTGTCTTAACATGGTAGGGATGTTGTTTTTCTTTTATTGCTTGGAAGTCTTACTTTTTTGTCATTTGGAAAGTCATTTCATCACATAGGATACAAATTGTTGGCTTTAGATTTTAGCTAATACATAGTTGTTGGGTTATTTATCATAAATTAACCAAAGCCATAATAACCTTAGTACCTTCATCTCAATAGCATCTCGAGAGGACATACAATTATTGCTTTTGCTTCATGAGGACATTTATTTGTGGTGATGAATTTATGTGTGGCTTTTGTGCGGTATTTCTTAGTTGTGTTATGAGTGTTGTGGTGAATTTATGTGTGGCTTTTGTGTGGTATTTCTTAGTTGTGTTATGAGTGTTTTTAATACTCTTCACACTCAGTTTAGCTATATGAAATGATTTATGACCTCTTGGTAAAATCCAAAAGCGTACCAAGAGCTCATGCAATAGATCCCAGCAGAAGAGTTAAGTGATCCCAACATAAGAGCTCATGTGATAGATCCCAGCATAAGAGCAAAGGGCTTAAGCCCTCATACCAGGCAGCTTAAGGGCTTATACATGAGCTCTTAGAACAAGAGCATGCATGAGCTCTTAGAAAAAGGGCATGCATGAGATCTAGGCTTAGCTCCTAGCATTAACCCTCAGCTTATGCATAAGCTCTTAGCATAAGGGCATGCATGAGCTTTGGGCTTAGCTTCTAACTTAAGCCCTTCGCTTACTTTCAAGCTTATGCATGAGCTCTTAGTAAAAGGTAATGCATGAGCTCTTAGCATAAGGGCATGCATGAGCTTTGGGCTTAGCTGCTAACATAAGCCCTCAACTTACTTTTGACATGGGTGGCTTATACCAAGAGATCATATCGGCATAAGGGCTTATGCCAAGAGCCTCATGCATGAGCTCTAGGCTGAGCACTAGCTCTCAACATAAGCTTTCACCATAAGGGGTAGTTTTGCACTAGTATATTATACATGAGCTATCAGGCATAAGGGCTTATGCCAACAATTCATGCGTGAGCTTTGGGCTTAGCTCCTAGCAAAATATTCCATGCATAAGGTCTCCGAATAAGGACATAAGCTAAGAGATCATGCATCCTTGGTTTAGATCTTGGCATAATGGTAGCTTATGTCAGGAGATCAATGCATCCTTAGCTTAGCTCTTGGCATGAGGGTGGTTTATGTTAGGAGCTCATGTGCAATATCTTATAATTCTTGGTATAAGGGTGGCTTATGCTAAGAGCATATGCATGAGCTCTTGGTTTTGCTCCTAACATAAGTCAATATTCCATGTATGAGTTCCCAACATAAGCCCTTATTTCAAGAGCCCATGCTCGATTACCACCATGAGCCTTTGCATGAGCTATCAACACAAGGATTATGCTAAAAGATTGCACGTTAGCTCTTGGGTTATGCAAAGTGGGGATGGAATTGGAGTTAAAACAAGGAAGTTATTAACATTTTATGATCATGTTGTCTACTTGTTCAAATTTGGGACATGCCATATATAGTATGTTTGTGATGCAAGAAATTTGGCGTTTCAATTTTTTTATTTGGCTTATGCTAAAAGCATATGCATGAGCTCTTGGTTTTGCTCCTAACATAAGCAAGATTCCATGCACGAGGTCCCAACACATAAGCCCTTGTTTCAAGAGCCCATGCTCAATTACCACTATGAGCCTTTGCATGAGCTATCAGCACAAGGATTATGCTAAAAGCTTGCACATTAGCTCTTGGGTTATGCAAAGTGGGGATGGAATTGGAGTTAAAACAAGAAAGTTATTAACATTTTATGATCATGCTGTCTACTTGTTCAAATTTGGGACATGCCATATAAAGTATATTTGTGATGCAAGAAATTAGGCATTTGAAAATTTTGATTTTCGATCAAACCATATGTTGAAGTTCACAACTAAATGTGTGATGTTTCATTTGAAGAGCTCATTGTCAAATTCCTTTGCCAATTGAGTGAGATTAGCCATTTTTAGTAGAAAAATGGTTATTTTTTACTATAAAAAAGCTTGAAAGGTAAACCAAAGTGAGGACCCCTTATTGTACAACCACCCATAAGTGTTGGGCTTGTACTAGGAGCTTATGGGCTCTCAACACAAAGATTTATGTCAGAAGCGCATGCATGGACCCTCATTGGCCCCCTCGGTGTAAGGGGTTATGTGTTGGAAGCTTATGCATAAGCTCTTAAGTTATGCTGGGAGCCTATTCATAAGATCCATATGCTCTCGGCTTATGCCTAGAGCTTATGCATAAGCTCCTTGCATAAAGGCTTAAGCCGCCTTTCCACCCTAGTTTTTTGTAGTGGCATTATTTTATTGCCAATCATTTTAGTTCTTATTTGGATCATAAGGTATTTTTGTACTTGGTCAATAAGCCTTTCCCTAATGGAATAATTTTTTAGGTGGATCTCATTGCTTAGAATATGTTTTTAAGATTATGGTAAGGAAGAGTAAGCAACATTACATGGAGAACCTGCCACATGAGTGAATGATGAGTTGTGGATGCAACATTGTTTGTAATATGCCATGAGAAGCAGCATAAGTCCAAAAAATAGATTGTGTACGCTAGAGTGGGTTATAGTTCTCTTAGAGTGCTTTTATCCAATTGCTTTATCCAATGGGATACATGATCTAGAGATATCACCATCAGATTCCATCAAGTTTATTTGCAAGGCAAACCCTTACCAATTAATAATTGAATAGTTGTCGATCTATGGGAAGGATGAACTACTTTGAAGGTCTGCAAGAAATGGAGCCGTTATTGATGGCTACTCATGAGGATATTGCTAGAAGCTTTTTGTTGTAGCTATTATCACAAGGAGGGTAATGTAATCAAGATTCTTGTGGCTTACACTATTCAAAGATTAATTGGAACAATTGTGATATATGCCAAAGGACTAATCATCCCATGGAAATGTGATATATGCCAAAGGACTAATCATCCCATGGAAATGTGGACAATACATCAATGAAGTTCAATGATTACATAGCAACCATTTGAGAAATGGAAAATTATTATTATTTGGTTCTAATCAAATTGAATGCTAAGGAGTACACAAGCAAGGTATAAGTAAGGTGCATCAATTGCTGATTTCATAAAGTGAGTTAAAGCTATAATAGCCATACAAACTAAGGATGTAAGGGCAATTACAACATTTCTTTATGAGAATGTGATTATAAGGTTTGAGTTCCCGATTGAATTAGTAATAAGTGATAAAGGTATACACTTTATCAATAAAATGATAAAAGAATTAGTTTACAAAATTCATTGTGGTACATAGAAATAAACCCCCTATTACTATCAAGGTAAAGGGCAAGCCAAAGTAACACATAAAATCTTGTGCGAGATTTCACCAAGATTGTGGAGGTAGGAAGATCGGATAGGAAGCACAAGCTTCACTATGCATTGTGGGCATATCGCACACAATATTCAACAAAAGCATTTAGATTGACCTTTAGCTAGAGGTAATTATGCACGTGGAATTCTTGTTACCTAGTAGGAGGATAGGGTTGCAACAAGTAAGCTTAGACATAGATTGCTCCATTGTAAAGAGGATAGAAGTTATAAGAAATCTTATCCATTTCAAAGAGGATAGGGTTATAAGAAACCTTAAACGCATATCTATGGTGAGGATAGAATGCTTTAAAGGTGTGCAAGAAATGATGAAATGGAGTAGTTGTTGATGGTGGTTAGTCATGAGGACATTACTAGAGGTTATTTTTTTGTGGATGTTATCACAAGGAGGGTTATGTAATCCAGCTCATTGTAGCCTACACTATCAAAGATACATCAAAATATCATAAAACTTGTGATGTATGCCAAAGGACTAACAGAATGGGAACAAGATGGGATTGAAGTTGGTGGTTACACAACCTCTATTTGAGAAAGGATTTTTTTTTTTGGGCTAATCAAACCGAATGCAAAGGGTCCACAAGCAAGGTACATCATAGTGGCAATGGATGATTTCACTAAGTGGGTTGAAGCCATATCCATACAAACTAATGATGCAAGAAAGTTTCTCTATGAGAATGTGATTGTATGGTTTGAGTGCTTGATTAAATTAGTAATAAGTGAAAACGTAACACTTTGCCAATAAAGTGATAAAAGAATTAGTTGCAAAATATGTGGTGGTATAGAGAAATAAACTCCCTATTACCCTCAAGGCAATAGGGAAAGCCAAAGTACCAAATAAAAGCTTGTGAAAGATGCCATTGGGAATAGTAAAATTGCAAACTGCGGATGGTGAGCTACCAACTTTCACTAATCAAAGTAGATGGAAGAGGTACTATGCAAGGAATGCAAGGAAGAGACACCAATGAAAGTAGATTGCAAGCCCGCGGATGGTGAGGAGTCGCCAACTTTCACCAATGAAAGTAGATGGAAGAAGTACTATGCAAGGAATGCAACGAAGAGACACTAATGAAAGTAGATCAAAGAGGTACTATATAAGGAATACAAGGGAGAGACACCAATGGAAGTAGATTGAAGAGGTACTGTATAAGGAATACAAGGAAGAGACACCAACCATAAAAGATTTAAACCAAGAAGAGAAGATAGCACATGCATAAACCTCGTCATGGATGAGTATGCAAATCATTAAAGTAATGAGGCCACCACCATAGTGGAAAGTGTGAGCATAGATGACACAGTGTGCACAAGGACCTTGTATTTGTGTCAATATAAGAGGTTGGATCTACCTCAAGGTAAGTTCAAGATGATGCAAGTTCATTAAACCAAACAGTTCAAGATGATGCAAGTTCATTAAACCAAACAGTTCAAAATGATGCAAGTTCATTAAACCAAATGATGCAAGTTCATTAAACCAAAATGATGCAAGTTCATTAAACCAAACAATATCCACTCTAGGAAATCCACCAAAAATATTAAGGAGTATGGTATGTAGCTCCATAAATCAAGGTGGATTTAGGAATGGACAATATCCACTCTAGGAAATCCACCAAAAATATTAAGGAGTATGGTCTGTAGCTCCATAAATCAAGGTGGATTTAGGAATGGACAATAAACTCAAATGGGATCACATCATAGTTTGTGCCAAATAAGGGATCACAACAACATATTTTATAAGGGTAAAAGTTGGCAACATAAGCCATACAAGTCTAAAACAGTGCAAAGATGGGTAAAAGATGGGTCAAGAACTTTCCAATGTTGGACACCTAATGCTAGGATCTCCTCGATCCCCACGATCACAATGAAACCTACAAACCCTTAAGGTGGCTAAATGATTCCAAGCAAGAACAAGAAGTGGGCACTTTAGGGAGACATCAAATGATTAAGCACAAATGATCAAGCAAGAGTGGGTACCACAAGTTATTTAACTTAAAGAGATGGTAGCAAAGAAGGAAATGAGAGATGATCATCTTGTCAAGATAAGGGAATTTGGCACTAGAAACACCCACAAATGTCCAAGCACATGAAGGCACACCACCCAAGAACGAAAAGGAAGCGCATCAAGTCTAAGAGCAACCTAGACTCAAGTCTTGGTGGCCAAGTTAGAAAGAAAGTAGACATGGATGAAGGGCACACACCCATAAAAGTGACATGGAGCCCACAACTAGAAAGATGCATAAAGGAGAAATCAACTTGACACTCAAATGGAGGAACTTCTAAAAGTAATGCTAAAAATGAAGTACCAGATGAAAGACACAAGGAAGAAATGAGAAGGATTTCTTAGCCCCTTGTAACTTGATTCCAAACAAGTTACATAAAAGTCAAGTCTAGCATGAACATAACAAGGAGTAACTCATATGGATGCAAGGGAAATGCCATGAAAAAAATACCTCGTTCTCGCTTCTCCACCTAAGAATAAAATATTCACGTACTGCCTTTGGAGCCTCTATCAAAAGGAATAATCCCATACATGCATCCTTTAGTTTTCAAAAAGCAATAATCCCATACATGCATTTGTTGAAGTCCTTGAGTTTTCAAAGGCATTACTTTTTCTTTTTTGACATCTACACAAGTCTTTTAATAATCACTAACACCCACAACGCCATGCTTACCAAATCATATCACTCCACCCCATCGCTTGCTCAGGCGTACAAGCTCTCATTAGATGGGGGCATAGGATAGATGTCAACACAAGGCCACGTCACCTCTATTTGCCTTCACACCTAAGGCCACCGCACAACCAAAGATAGGGCGCGCAACATCACCACGTTGTTGCCCAGGCTACGGGGACAAGCAGGCTGTGGCCATCTGGGCGGCATAGCCCGCATCAACACCAGAGCGATTGCCTAGTCGTCATGCCCATCCACACTACCCAGCCATCCCACACAATGGCAAGGACATCTTCTCAGCATCACATTGGCCGACTCATCAACACTCTAGCCAGGCTTTGGGCGCCACTACATAGGCTCCAAAATGCACGTGTGACGTAGGTGAGCTCCTCAGTAATATATGGGTGCCCAATTTCTTTGGGCCATTAATTAATTTATGTCAAAGGAGGGGTGGTATTACAACCTAAGGTAGGTTTTGATATTTTATAAGGTTTATTTTTCTGTAATCGAGTGACGATTTCTCTGGAAGCATCTCCATTCTAGAGAGTTCGGATGGAGGCTATAAAAGCCGGCTGGGTCTCATTTCTAAGCTGGGCACTAGCCTCGTCCGCGCACGAGAGGGAGAGAGAGAGAGAGAGATTACGCTTTGAGAGAGAGAGAGAGCGCGATAATGTATCTGTCTGCGATCATCTAGAAGGAAATTTAAAAAAAAAAAACCATTGCTAAGGTTTAACCTAGAAGGAAATTTTAAAAAAATACCATTGCTAAGGTTTAAACCTTAACACTTTCATTGATTAGTGCACGCAAGCACCCAATGTCTACTTTTGATTCTTAATTAATCAAGATGTTTAAAAAAGATATTGTTGGACCTTAGGGTTTTAGACTTTAATGAACCTTTGACACAAGATTTGGTAGATTCATGTCATGATGATGATGAGAAATTCTATATGGCTTTTTGATGTGTGTCCCCTTTTCTTTAATTTATCATCTTGGTTGTAGGATATGATTTAAAAAAACTTGATAACCTTATATGATAGGAAAAAAATTTTCTTTAAGCTAGCATGCACACCGGCCTTCTCTCTCTCTCTCTCTCTCTCTCTCTCTCTCTCTCTCTCTCTCTCTCTCTCTCTCTCTCTCTCTCTCTCTCTCTCTCTCTCTCTCTCACACACACACACACACACACACACACACACAAATCACCATAGAGGAGTATAACAGGGTCTCCCTTACTACAGAGTATGAGAGGGTCTCTCTTGCAAGAGTACAGGAGGTGGGGGTGGGGGGCAGGGAGTGGGCTCGTTTTGTGGTGACCTGAGATACATTGACAAAAGAGAGGAGCATGGGGACCCGACGGGGGAAGAGGGAGCCTATGTTTGCTTGTACGTTTGCATGAATAGTGAATGAGGTGGGAGGAGGGGTTACGATAAGGGAGGGAGATGCGAGGAGGTGGCTGCACGCAGGGAAAAGGAGAGGGGCAACAGATGGGGAAGGCTCGAAGTATACCTTAGAGGTGTATACCTTATATGTTAGAGGCCACTATCGAATTAATTATTGAAAAAGAGTAATAAAGCACCCTAGTCACCAAGACAACAAGGTTATCAAAGGGCTATGGCTACCTTATCTCATTGAGGAAAGGGTTGGCTCTTTTATGGCATAGGCCACGACATACACATGTGTAAGCCACCTCTATAATAGACTCAGTGAATATGTATGTACCTCATGAGGTCACCCTAGTCACCAAGACAACAAGCTTATCAAAGGGCTATGGCTACCTTATCTCACTAAGGAAAGGGTTGGCTCATTTATGGCATAGGCAATGATATACACACATGTAAGCCACCTCTAGACTCAGTGAATATTTATGTACCTCATTGTTGAGTAAGCAAATTGTGACTGATCCAATACTTCATGCTATTATCTCCCACGTCACCTCCGTGGAGGAGATGACAGCCAATCCTCGTTATATGTCATGTGGTGGGTGGCACTAGTATCAAATCACCATATGCCACATCTCAGGAGGGGACAGTTCCTTAAGGATGTGGCATATGCGTAGAGTAACTCTTTCTCCAGTTGGACAATGCCTTCTTGATAATCATCAGGCAAGATGAATTAGCTTGTATTTAGGGATATCGAGAGTTTCGTGGCATATGCCTCCATTAGCAAGACTAGATATGCTAGCACATCTCCTAGATGCACGTAGGTGAGCTCCTCATAAGGTCACCCTAGCTATGGCTACCTTATCTCACTGAGGAAAGGGCTAGCTCACTTATGGCATAGACCACAACATACACATGTGTAAGTCACCTGTATAATAGACTCAGTGAATATGTATGTACCTCATTGTTGGGTAAGCAATTGTGATTGATCCAATGGCAGTGGAATTTCTTATGACTCGTTGAGGAAAGGGCTAGCTCACTTATGGAATAGGCCACGACATACACACGTGTAAGCCACCTCTATAATACACTTAGTGAATATGTATGTACCTCATTGTTGGGTAAGCAAATTGTGATTGATCCAATGCCAACGGAATTTTTTACGTTATTATCTCCTAAGTACACCTTCATGGAGGAGATAAGGGTTGAAATTTTAATAGCCAATCCCGGTTATTTGTCATGTGGTGGGTGGTACTAGTATCAAAGTACCATATGTCACATCTCAGGAGGATTGAGTTTCTTAAGGATGTGGTATATGCTTGGAGTAACTCTTCATTATCCTCTAGTTGGACAACATCTTCCTAATAATCATCAAGCAAGAATGAATCATTAGCTTGTACGTGGGGATATCGAGAGTTATGTGACCACCTCTTAGTCGTACAATCCCTCTGAAGGTTTCCAAGTCTGGAGGAGAAATAGGATGCATCTAATAGTAGGCTGAATATTAAAGGACCCATTTGCATTAGTGGTATGAGTTCTGAGTTAATGATTGCCATTGAAAGGAGGTATTGGCTTGGTGGAATTTAGTCAAGTAGACCAAGTGGATGTGGTCATTTACCTCTAGGAGGTATTTGAACAGCCTTTGCTTTGAACTTTTGTTTAGGTTTATAGAGGCTAGCATTGCCAAAGGACATGAGGGGGAGGAACCATCTAGTGACATTCTCTTGAAGAATGTGACCAAAAAGTGTTCAAGTTTTTAAAGGTGGTATGAGTGGTGATAAAGGGTCTCCACTTAAAGCCATCTTTGGGCAAATGAATGTAGCAATAAGGTTCTTCTTGAGGAAGAAGATTTATAGATTGGAAAAAGGTGAGAAGATCTTTGTGGTTTCTCACAGAGATGATGTAAGATGCTTAATGGATCAACTTAGTGGAGCGCAGTGGTCATCATCTTAGAGAAGGAAGTAGTGTTTGTTCTCCTCTCATCATTTAAACAACTTGTATCAGTAATTTCCAATCAACCCACTTAACTCTCATGTTTGTAGCCTCTTCCCTCATTCTAGAGGAGATGAGGTTAGAGGATCCAAGTCTACTTCAAAGCACCACCAACTCAAGCTCTTGGTGATGAGCAAGCACTTTTCATGGACCACAGAAGAAGAATAAGACCCCAACGTCTTGTTATTATGCAAGAAGAAAGGGTAAAGAGTGCACCTTCAAGAAAAAAGGGGATGAGTAAGAGAAGAGAAAGTAAAACAACAAGGAGGAACCTTCTTTAGAGCATGAAGGAAACTTGGTTGACCATTTGTTTTATAACAATCTATTAATTCAAAGCCTTGAGGCTCATTATGCTAGTTTAGCCAGCTCTGTTTTGTTGGCAGTTTCTGGTTATTTCTTTTGTATATGTGAGTACACTCTGATCTACACATCATATTTGTATGTATCAAGAGAGGGTGTTAAAAATGTGATCTATATACATGTGTTGTATAGTCACATATAAATCCTTTAAGGTGGACCACAACAAATTATAGGCTAAGGTCTAATGTTCATATGACTGTGGTTACTATGTGCTACCATGGTTAGGTAAGTCAACCCAAACATTCATGGCACCTCTAGCCGGTGGAGGGGCACATGGCCAAATGCACAATGTAAGTGGATCTAGGCACCTTTGCTTGATGGGCCTATATAATTGGGAGGCTCACATTATGTGTGGTACATGTGTGAGCTCTAGCTTTAAAAATTTCTCTTGTTGACTACCTTATCTCTTACACATTGTTAAGATTTTGATCGTGTTAAGTTTGATGCTTTGTGTTAATATTGAATGCATGCTTAATTAGCACACATTGTTTAGTAGTTAGCATTTCTCAAGTAATCTTATAAAATGCAAATGACTCATATCCGATCAATGATTAATTGATTGAGATGTGCATGGCTTTTCACATGGCCAGCCAATGCATTTTTGGAAGGTCTCCCAAGCTTTAACATTGGCACATCCATGAGTCATAATTCTAGCAGTAACCATGTGCATAACATTAATTGTTTGCAAACACATAAAGCATGGCAGTTGGAAGCATGTAATTGTCTTCATATAGGATATGGGGTGCCATCCCTACAAACCACGTAGGATATGGGGTACCCTAGGGGAAATTGTAGATAACCTTCACTATGATTGTGGTTACTATGTGCTATCATGGTTAGGTATTTCAACCCAAACATTCAAGACACCTCTAGCTAGTGGAGAGTGTTACAAGACACCGAGCGAACATAACCGAGCAAGCCCCAACCTTAAGCAACAGCAAAAACCATATATTGCTCTAGGTGTTATGGTCTAGACCTTGATGTTAATGTCATGTTGGAGATATGGTGTTTTGGTTATGGTGGTTATGATGTCCCTAGTCAATGACCTCGACTAGGGACAGGGTTAGGTGAGGGTCAACAGTGGGGTTAGTTAGTGTCAGGATAAGTCAGCTGAAAGTGTAGAAGGATAAGTCAGCTAGAAGGATAGAAATAAGACTTTCGGGTTGAGAGGAAGCCATTTAGGGTCAAATCTGACACAGCCAGAAGTCTATTAGAGTCAAACAGAGTTTTGTGAGATCATTGTGGGATCTAAGGTGTTTGAGGGTTTATAAGTGTCAGAGGACACAAAAGTGGAAAGGTCTAAAGTCAGTTAAGTCAGGGGGGCTGAATCAGACAAGAGTCAGTATAGTATATAATATCCCCGAGGCGGTCAATCTTCATGAGATGTCCATATCACATGTTCAAGCCCCTATATATAAACCCCCTTTTTACTTTCTTTTTTGTTTTTAAAGGAACCCCTATTGTATACAAATAAAAGGGTCTAATGTATGTATACATGTATCCTTCCATATTTTTTCATTGCAATTTCACTCACCCATTTCCATATTAGATTATGGATATTTAAATAGCCAAGATACAAATAAACTCTTCATCTTCCTCTTGTTGCAAGCAAACCTTTCTCTTTTTTCATTGCAATTTCACTCACCCATTTCCATATTAGATTATGGATATTTAAATAGCCAAGATACAAATAAACTCTTCATCTTCCTCTTGTTGCAAGCAAACCTTCCTCTTCCAAGCAAACGTCCATCTTCAGGATTCATGATCTAAGCTCATCATCTCCACCTCTCCCATGTCAATCATCTCCACCTCCCATGTGAAACTTTCTTCATTGCTTACATCATTGAATTCACCTTTTTATCCATTTACTTTTACCAACTTACATTCACTAATGTGGCAAATAACATGCACCTTTTCATGTGATGCATAAAGTCCGTGTTTCCTTGCTAGGAACTCAAGTTCTCCCTCTCCCTTGCATTCTCTTTACCCCAAGACCTTTATGGTGGCTAATAGGTCCTTGTACTAGTCACAAGCTATACCTGATAGGGAAAGGCATTGCCATGGCTTCTCTCCTTTATTCTGGAGAGTGGAGATTATTGAAATCCTCCACAACCATTATGCAGGCGGTTTCAAAATGCTACAAGTACTTCAACACATTGCCATGGCCTTGCTTTATGCATTACATGAAGTCCAAATCAAGATTATTGCCTCTTGATAGTCTAGATTCCCTCTTAATACACAATGAATTTGATACTTAAGTGTTGGAATTATTCACATTATTTGGAATTTATGGATTTATTTGATGGATATTTATTTTATGTGCAAGCGAGACTATATATATATATATATATATATATATATATATATATATTCAGCATCAAATCAACATATATATATATATTTTAAAACTAGCCTTATTAAAGCCTACTACTAAGCCTTTTTAAGATCTTTCAAAAGTTTTGCTAAAGGCTTCTTTTAAGCCTCCTTCACATAGTTTTGACTAGGTTTTTCATTAGCAAAATTCAAATCAACTTCTTGCCTTATGGCAAGGGTTTCTTTTAACTTTTTTTCCATGCCTTTTTGAATGAGGAAAGTTTTCTCGGCTTCAATAAATACCACAATTAATATGTATTTACTAATCACTTTCTCTGTCCAAGATTGAGATTTTTACATATGTGATCATAATTCATCTCAAAGTGACAACAAGCCAACATTATCGAACAAATAGTTGCTTCCACATTCTACTTGCTTCAACATTCAAACGTATTTGGCATACTAATTTGTCAATTATAAAGAAAATTTGTGCTCACATTATAATTGACATACGGGTAATTCCAAATTCAACTCTACTAATCCAAGTATTCTTCTTGTATTTTTCGGCTTGCCATTCATTAATATAATATTCAGTACATATTATTTTATATACAGTCAAATATTTCTTGTGTATATATAAATATATGATATCTAGTATTACTATTTAATTCGATTATTATCACTATCCACACACACACACACACACACACATATATATATATTCTTATTGTTAATTAATTACACTTGTATAAAGAACAATCATTTGTGTTTAAATCTTTATGTTTAATAAACTAAGCGACTCTTTTAGATAACAAAAGAGGTGAAACAACTCTAAAAACAACTAGTTGCTAGCTTGAAACAACTCTAAACTAAAAGTGGTCATGATAATAGGAGAACCTTTTCATATCTTTTATTCTAGAAAGAAAATATGCATTGGACCATCCGTGCTTATTAAGATCTAGAATCTTCATCTTTAATAATGCGAATGCAATAATGCACATAACTCACAACAACTAACCCCTGTTGAGCATATGTAATTTATTATTTTCTCATAATATGATGATGCTAATTAGACAACTTTCTAACTATATTTTTTTTTTCCGATCACACTGTATTTACTATAACAATACTTATTGATTAGAATGTCTAGACTCATTCACATATTCATATATTTTTTGCATATACCATAACTGCTTCCCATGTTCCCCAATTATTCATTAAAACTATTTTCATGCATTATAGTTATAGTTACAATTTCTTATCCATATATATGTATATATGTTTAGTCTAAATTTTTTTAATATGTACATAAGTATTTCACATGCACGCGCACACACATGATTTCTTTATATAAAGGGTAATTATTTTAGATGGAATGCATTCATCTTATTTTGTTGTAAGTTTTACTATAACAATACTTATTGATTAGAATGTCTAGACTCATTCACATATTCATATATTTTTTGCATATACCATAACTGCTTCCCATGTTCCCCAATTATTCATTAAAACTATTTTCATTCATCATAGTTATAGTTACAATTTCTTATCCATATATATGTATATATGTTTAGTCTAAATATTTTTAATATGTACATAAGTATTTCACATGCACGCGCACACACACATATATCCATATATATATATATATATATATGGATATATGTTTAGTCTAAATATTTTTAATATGTACATAAGTATTTCACATGCATGCGCACACACACACACACACACACACACACACACACACACACACATGATTTCTTTATATAAAGGGTAATTATTTTAGATGGAATGCATTCATCTTATTTTGTTGTAAGTCGTAAGACCTTAGATGCTGGGGATAGTAAATTAAAGGTTGGAGATTAGAGTCTATTGAGAAACATCCAGCCATCAAATTATCTCCACGATTTTATGGGCCTTTTAGAATAACTACTAAGATCAATGACAATGCTTATCGTTTGTCCCTTCCTGACCACTTGAATATTCATAATTCCTTTCACATCAGTTTAGTCTTCTTATACCCTTTAAAGGTACACCACCTTCTACCCCCATTTATGATGACCCACCTCTCTTAGAGGATACGGAAATTTTAGTTCTAGAAGCAATTCTTGATCGCGTGAGCAAACTATAACTCGCAATGGCAATGTTTATGTCAGATATTTGGTTAAGTACAAGAATCATTCTGTAGAAGAATCTCAGTGGATTCCAGACCATGCCTTGCTACACACTCTGCCCTAATCAACTCCTTTCAAAGATAGTGAATTTTACACTTGGTATATGAGACCTGTGTAATCGTGTGAAGGTCACCGATTTGAGGTATCACACACGATTGGCAGTTTATTTTGGTAAGATCACCGATTTGAGGTATCACATGATTCTCAGTTTCTTTTGATATTTAGCATTGGTATGTGTGAAGGTCACCGATTTGAGGTATCACACATGGTTATTTTTTTTCTGTGCAAAGGTCACCAAATTGAGGTATTGCACGAGGTTTTGAAATTATGGATTTCTGTGATGGATATTTTGAACTTCATATTTACTTCGTGCAAAGGTCACGTGCAAAGGTCACTGAATTGAGGTATTGCACATAGTTGTTTAAATATGCAAAGGTATTGACTTTGAGGTATTGCACGTAGTTGTTTAAATATGCAAAGGTACTGACTTTGAGGTATCGCATGTTTAACAACCGAGGACAGTTGCTTTTCACTAGGGAGGAATGTTGGAATTATTCACATTATTTGAAATTTATGGATTTATTTGATGGATACTTATTTTATGTGCAAGCGAGACTGATCACCTCTACCTTGTCACATATTTTGAGCTTATATTGTGAATGTCAGTGCAGATCAGGGTTAGTGTGCGGGATGTGCATGGATCCATTGGGCTTGCTTTGATGGATATCTATTGATGCATGGTGCATGGCGATTATTTATTCGACACAGTGGCAGTGATATTTATTCGACACAGTGGCAGTGATATTTTATGTGCACATTAGTGTGCAACATTTTGATATATATTAGTTCTATTTTATGAGTGAACCTTAGAGTGTTCACACTTTTGTATTTAGGCTTATGCAAGCCCAATGTGGAGATTCATATATTTTGGCTACATGTATTTTTGGCTCTTGCTTTTTGTACAAGGAAATATATTTAAATACACCATGAAGAGGACTTGAGCCACTCTCATGGTGGGGGAGATTTAACCCATTCTTGTGTCGCGTCGTGCATAGCTTTCTCCGATTTTTAAGTTTATGTATTTCTTTCAAGTTGATTTTTAATAGAGGGCCAACTGTGAGCTTCCAATATTAAGTGGCCTTAGCTATACATAATGGCGTGCAGTCCTCGGTAATGGCACCAAAATTTTGGTAACCTAGTTGTCCTACACACACAAAAAACTTTCTCGGGTTTGTAGTCACTAGCCATAGGGGCAGCTACTCTACTGATGAGGTGGGCTTGACAAGGCTTGTGACTCATTGGATTTGCCTATCCCAATTGTCACTTAGGAGGAGAGCTAGTACTAGATTTAAAGAAGGAAGCTAGCACTAAGATACTCTTACTATTTCTCCTCATTCCTTTTCCTACCTACTATAACTAATAGTAGCTAATTTGTCGTCTTGGAGTCTTTTGGAACAAATATTTAATGTCCTTAGAAGAATCTGGGATCCGTAGAATTGCTAGCCTCTTGCTTTCACTAGTTTGAATTAAGAATATGGAAGATATGGGCATGAGTGGGAGAAGTGTGATGTGAGTATGAGCACGAGCATGAGTGCAAGTGTGAGTTGCGGGAGGGGTGAAACACAAGTGGTGATGCGAGAGAAAGTGAGAGAATTGTGAATCCACCTAAATTTAGAGAGCAAGGTTAGCACACCCCTCTCTCCTCTATCCTTCTCCCTTAAGGGCCCTTGAGGGCAATGCTTCAAGAGGAGACTTGGACGTACATTCTGGTGTGGCCATGAATGGTGGTGGATCTACTTAAACTTTGATATTGGACATAGTAGGAAATACCATAATACCATGTGGCTACCAAACAGGCCAACTTGGGACATGAAATGCAAACTTGGATGTACATTATGGTGGCCATAGAATGCTCGATGGTGGTATTTCTTCCCCCCCCCTCCCCCCCCCCTTTTTTTTTCAAGTGCTTAGAGAGCCATGTTATCTGGGGGCATCTATGTTGTCAAAATCACCTGGGATTAACCATGAGGTATTCACTTCACCACAATGGGTGCCCAACCCCAAGTGGCAATGTCCACCTGCCGTTGGTCATGTTGGGGGCTTAAACCCGAGTTCTTCAATGCCCTATCCACTCCACCATTAACTTGGGGAGGACTGATGGTGGTATTTCACATGACTATATGAGAAGTAAGTGATTGGATGTGGAATGCATATGATTTGTGAGAAGTAAGTGATTGGATGTACATTGTGGTGGCCATGAAATGTTTGATGGTGGTATTTCACATGACTATATGAGAAGTGATTGGTCTCTAGTAAGAACAAATTGAAAACTATGGCAATGTTGCACCTTGCTTCATATCATAGCTCATCCAAAAGATGAGATCAATAGAACTTGTGTGTGTGTGTGTGTGTGTGTGTGTGTGTGTGTGTGTGTGTGTGTGTGTGCGCCTCGTGTCCATGCTTGTCTCTCCCCTATGTTGAGCTTCAAATTAGACCTACCTATGTACTATAAATATGCACATTAACCCCGCTCCCTCAAACACCCAACGATTGGCAATAGATGATTTTAGGCTAATATATACCAAAATGTAGGATTAGCATGCTAGATTGCCATCATGACAGTAGTGTAATTTATAAAATGGATGAGCAAGATTCTCATGCATGCAAGGACAAGATTAATGAGAGAGAGTAAATCTATAAGATGTGTTTTATAAGGAAAACTAAGATGTGTTTTATAAGCACAAAGATGTGTTTTATAATCACAAAGATGTTTTATAAGGGTAAATAAGTTATGTTTTATAAGCACAAAGATGAAACTAAGATGTGTTTTATAAGCACAAAGATGAAACTAAGATGTGTTTTAACAAGTGAGAGTAAATGTGTAAGGTGTGTTTCATAAGCATAAACTCTTCACATTAAAACATATCCAACCAATCTCTCTTTTAAATATGCCACTTTAAGTATAGGTAGAAACCAAGCATTAATTGAACATAGAGGTCAATAAAGCACCATGGACAAAACAATTTACTAGCTCGTGCTACTTCATCTTGAAGAAGATTTGTTTTTTGTGGCATACACTTAAACTTAGAAAAAAATTTGATTTTGGTTATGAGCGAACCAAGTGCACCACCTTGTGTCTTTTACAATGAACAAAAATGGCTTAGATTTTTGTAATGAACAAAAATGTTTGATGGTTGAGATACTTTCCAATGTTTCTTAGGTTTTTGTGATGAACAAAAATGGCTTAGATTTTGATGGTTGAGATACTTTCCAATGTTTCTTGAAGTAACAATTTCCCATAAGGTTGAATTTGAATTTCGAATGTTGTTGATTTATAAAGCTTTTTGAACCCACCTTGAAGTGACAACCTATCTTGGAAAAGGGGTAGTCCTCTAACCGCACTCCAAACAAGATTCTCTCTCTCTCTCTCTCTCACACACACACACACACACACACGCACACACACACACACACACCAACAAAAAAAAAAACTTTCTAATCACCAAAGTAAGGAGATGTGCATCAACCAACATATGTCCTCAATGTGTACATACAATAGATTTATGGCACCACTTTTCCCTCTTAAATTGGTTTAGCACACGCGTGCGTGCAGGCACACACACACAGACATGATATAACCTTGTATTGCCCACAAGTCACAAAACAATTCATACTCACTTACAACAAGTCTTCTAAACTATTTTATAGAGAGATCCGTTTCACCATAGGTAGACACACATACTCTCTCTCTCTCAACAAGTCTTCTAAACTATTTTTTTTAGAGACATCCGTTTCACCATAGGTTGGGGTGTAGCTCTTGGGTTCTAATGTACCCACTCCAATATTGGAAAGTGATGGCATGTAACTTCAATACCAACTCTCAAGAAAAAAAAGAAAATGAAAAACCATTTTGTGAAATTTTTAAGTATTTACCCATAAATCGATGGGATGGTGGAGTAGCTCAGTAGACAATAGATTGAACCGCTGCTGTTCTGTGGGATTAGGCGGCGGCGTCATCATCGTCATCGTCACTGTTCATCAGGTTGTCCACACACTAATTTTGGATTCTCGAGCTTCTCAATCCTCGTGTTGGGCTCCCCCTAATCTAAGTAAAATCCATCTCTCTCATCTCTCTTCTCTCTACTGCCTTCTCTCTCTAACCACTAATCTCTGCGTTACTCCTCCTCTCTCATCACCCCTTCTCTTCTCTCTCTAATACAAACCCCATCTTTGATCTCTGCTGCAGCCTGCATAATCTGTCTCTCTCCTTCCTCCACCCCTCTCTCTTTAAAGACCCACTTAGCTCGCTCTGCAAGGCGCATTTTGCAGAACCCATGACCATGATCCATCTCTCTCTCTTCTCAAGATCCATTTTGCAGAACCCATCTCTTTCTTCTCTCTCTCTCTCTCTCTCCCCCTTAAATTCACGCTGGTTTCTCTGCTCGACGGTTGACCCATCTCTCTCTCTCTCTCTCTCTCTCCCCCTCTTAAAGTCCAGCTGGAATTTCTCTGCAAAATCACCTGTCTCTGTCTCTCTCTCTCTCTCTCTCTCTCTCTCTCTCTCTCAATCTACCTGTCATTTTTCTGCAAAATTACCCCGTCTCTCTCTCTTTGCTGTTGTTTCTCTCATTCAGTGTAGAATCACGTCTCTCTCTCTAAGCCCAGCTGTGTTTGTCTGCAAAATCGTATGTCTCTCTCTAAACTCAGCTGTAGTGTGTGCAAAATCACCTGTCTCTCTCTCTCTCTTTCTCTCAGCCTTCTTGCTTACCCTCGTCAGCCTCACCGTTGTAATCCCGCTCGCCTTTTGTTTCCAAGGTCTTTGAGTCGAAACTCAAAACTGCCTCTCTCTCTTCCAAGCTTTACTAGGCCATCTAAAGGTCCATATCAAAGTGTACGTACGGCGCGCCCATATCACACACACACACACACATAGATAGATTTCTTCCCCCCTTTAAGGCCACGTGTTCCTCTCCTAATGGTCTGTACAGCTTCTTGCAGTCACAAGCAACCTTCTGTTCTGCATCAAACCCTAAAATACCCATGCTTGGGCTCCATGGATGATTGAAAAAACTTGCCACCATGCATCACAGGCTGACTAATCTTCAATTTCTTGAATCTACACATACAGGCAAGGTAAAATATTTTGCCACTCTCTCTCTCTCTCTGTCTCTCTCTCTCTCTCTCACACACACACACACACACACACACACACACCCACACTCCTTAAGAATGTACTCAAAAGGGAAATTGCCCATGGGTAATGAACTTAATAACAGTTGCTTAAATCGGTGTCCTACTCGCCCTCCCAATGTTACACTATGGTAATTGCCTACTTTGCTAGAAGGGCCCATGAGTTAACTGTCTGCTGCTTCTTCAATTGTCTCTACTTTCTTTGATGGCTCATTGATCACTATTATATATATCCCTACTGCTCACCAGAATTACTGCCCATTTTGTCTATGTCCCATCTATGCATTACTATCTGGTTATGACTCATGACACCATTGTGTAACCCCTGTACTCCTCATCAGAGACATTGCCCACTTTATTAAGTAGCTCATCATTTGCATAACTTTGTTCAATGGCTTGTAAATGTGGTTTGCAATCCCTTTAATCTTCCTTAGGCTCCTTACCTGCTAGCAGTCAGAGGAAGGGGGGGTGTTCAATTGCCCTGCCCATTGGCAGTTTGCAGGCTATTGTGTAAAGGCCACTAGTTGACGAGTGCATTGTGTGTGCTATATGCATTTTCCCACCCCCATAGGGCACCCATTGTTCAATGGTTCAATGATGGCGTATGCACCCTTACTTTTCTTAGAAATTCCCAAATCAAGGTTTGCATCTATTGTAGATGGGGAAATCACGGTAGAAGGTGCTAGCTGAAGTGTTGTGGAGCGGCCCGAATTCGTGACGAATCTCTTTTTACATTGAGAGAGTATACTTGTGCACCTTTCAGCCAGATGAGAGGCCTTTGGCTTGCAGATTCATGCAAGGGTAATCAGGTTCATGCAGTTTCCCCTGTGGAAAAATCGCCACAATCCTGGCTACAAGTTGAGAGAGGAAAATGCAAAAAGCAGTCAGAGGGCATCTCAGAATGCCCACACAGGTTAGTTATTCTTGTTGTGATGGATGAGTCTGCTGCTAATGTGCTTGACTTGGCTGAGGATCAAGTGACTACATGTGATTGTTGCACTTAGTGAGATTGTGTACGTGGATTGTGCAGCTCTTTGGCTTCCAAGCTGGCAGATCCGCCAGTTGAACCGCATTTCAAGCCTCTTGACTACGTGGAAACACTTGCACAATTACATGAGGAGCTGGAGAATGCAGCAGAACAGGATAAAGCTAGTTTGTGTTTGTTGCAGGCTTTGGTTTTCAAAGGGCTTGGTGAGAATAAATTGCTACGCCGAAGTCTGGGAGCAGCTTTGAGTTTTGCAAGCACTCCTCATGAGAAGCTAGTGTACACAGCTTGGTTGCATGTGGAGAAAAAGGGGGAGGATCTAAGTGATGGCTCTTCCTTTCTAAATAGGCGTGCAGGAGCAGCCAGTTCAGACGGGGATGAGTGTGCTGCCAACTCTGAGTTTAGCAGGGACAGTAGTGATTGCATGGATGCCGACGATTGCCTGAGTGTTGGCACTTTGGATGAAATCATCACATTTTCCATAGGTAGCGAAGAAGTCCTATGTGGTCGTCAGAGGATCGCATCCCTTTCAGTCCCTCTTGACACCATGCTCAATGGATGCTTCACAGAGTCTAAAATGAAGCGGATAGATTTTTCACAAAATGGGGTTTCAGTGGAAGCAATGCGGGCAGTGAATGAGTTTAGTAAGACAGGTAGCTTGCCTCATCTGAAGCCTGATGGACTATTGGAAGTACTTGCATTTGCAAATAGGTTTTGCTGTGAGCACATAAAAGAGGCTTGTGACCGCACACTGGCAAACTTAGTGCAAAGTAGGCAGGATGCAGTTATGCTAATGGAGTATGGCTTGGAGGAGAGTGCTCTGGCACTAGTTGCATCATGCTTGAAAGTTCTTCTGCAAGGGCTTCCAGGCATTCTACAAGATTCACAAGCTGCAAGCCTGCTAAGCAGAGCTGATACTAGGATGTTTATGATGAGGATGCATGCTGCATTTGCTCTTTACAGTTTGCTGAGCCAAATAGCAATGGAAGACCATGCAGAATCCGACCTGTGTGTCGTGTTTCTCCAGCGCCTGCGAGAATCCGCTGCTCCAGGCAGGCAGAAAGCGGTGGCATTGCATCAACTAGGCTGTGTAATGCTGGAAAGGAAGCTCTTTATGGATGCCCATCAGCTGTTTGAAGCAGCTGTTGAAGAGGGTCACAACTACTCTCTGGCTGGTCTAGCCCGGGCCAAATATGAGCTGGGTAATAGAAATGCAGCCCTTGCTATAATAAGCTCAGAATTGTGCAATCAAAAACCCATTGGGTGGATGTTCGTTGAGAAATCCCTCTATTGCAGTGAGGAAGAAAAGATGGCTGACTTGAACAAGGCCACTGAACTTGATCCAACTTTAATTTATCCGTACAAGTATAGAGCGGCAAAGCTTATGGACGAGTCAAAGATCGATGGGGCTATTATAGAAATCAATCGCATTCTTGGCTTCAAGGTCACCGCTGATTGTCTTGAATTGCGGGTTTATTTCTGCCTGGCCAGCCAGGACTACGCTGGGGCTGTAAGGGATGTTCGTGCGTTACTCACCCTCAACCCAATGTATACATTGTATTCAGGTCGGGTACGGGCCTCGAAGTTGCTTGATCTGTTGTCTCCACATGTTGAGCAGTGGAATGTTGCAGACTGCTGGATGCAGCTGTATGACCGATGGTCCTCTGTGGATGACATTGGCTCACTTGCTGTTGTCCATCAAATGCTGGAGTCGGATCCTTTGAAGGCTCTCCTTTTCTTCAGACAATCCTTGCTACTCTTGCGGTGCGCTCTCACTCATGTTCTGGAACTCTAAGATGAAGCTATATAAATGGCATAATCCTTTCACTTGAATTGGTTTCTATTGTGAGATAATTTTGCAGGCTGAACTGTCCTAAATCTGCAATGAAGAGCCTTCAACTTGCTCGGGAGAATGCTCCTACAGAGCATGAACAGCTTGTCTATGAGGGATGGATTCTTTATGACACAGGGCATCGTAAGGAGGCCATTCTCAAAGCACAGGAGTCCATTGATCTCCAACGCTCTTTCGAGGCCTTCTTCTTGAAGGCCTATGCCTTAGCAGATACAAGCCGGGATCTCGAATCTTCCACAGAGGTGGTGAAACTGCTGAAAGAAGCACTGAAATGCCCATCAGATGGGCTTCGCAAGGGACAGGTATGTGCTTACTTCTCTCTACCTCAGGCTATTTTTGCAAAACATGGTGTTTATATCTAACTGGGTATAGTTTTCTGGCCTACAGGCTTTGAATAATTTAGGTAGTGTTTATGTGGACTGTGGCAAGCTAGATCTGGCTGCTGATTGCTACCTTAGTGCTCTTGAGATTCGCCACACAAGGGCACACCAGGGACTTGCCCGGGTGTATTACCTGAAGAATGATAGACCTTCTGCATATGAAGAGATGACAAAGTTAATTGAGAAGGCGAGAAGTAATGCTTCTGCATATGAGAAACGATCTGAATACTGTGAACGTGACAAGTCTATGGCAGATTTGATCATGGTCACTCGGTTGGATCCTTTGCGAACATACCCCTACAGATATAGAGCTGCAGGCAAGTACTAGGCTCACTCCGTCTGCTCTTGCATGTCTCCTTAAAAGTATTTTCCAGTCTAATACATGAGTTTACAAGGTTTTTTGTGAAATCTCTACTTCTTACATGAAATGTGGATGGGTCGTTTCCTTGTGATTAGCCAAGCCATACTCTCCTTCATAATGACAGGGTCATCTTGAGTCATCCTCACTTCCTTATGGTGCTTCCATGTTGTGTGTACTTCGAGAGCTACCCCTAGCTTAATGATTGACATGATTTACTGCTAAGCTTTCAGTGATATGGCCAGAGTTAAGTTGGGTGTGCTATGTAAACTAATGCTGGGTGTTGCTCTGAAAAGGGGCTCTGAAAATGGGCGTCACACACTTGCAAGTAAGTAGTGGACAACTTTTGTGGGTTATGTTTGGACAGCCAGGTTTTGGGGCTAATTTGCAGCCATAGCAGTCCTATAGGTGCTGAGAAGTGCGTAGGCAAGGCACCCATGGATGGGACACCCGCGGGGCAAAATATTCAAGCATTTGGAATGATTTTTGATATAAATTTTCAGGGTAAAAGGGCTGGCAGACCTGAATCCGACTTGGGATGTTTTTCCTATAAAAAGAAGGATCTGGTCCTAATTTTAATCTCACATTAACACGATCAAGAGCAACCATCTCAAGGCTGATTGGACTGGAAACAGGGTGTTTGGCCGAGTACTAGTAGAGTTAGGGCTGAGATCAGAGATCACCTTTTCAATAACATTTTTGTACTTAAAATTTCAGTTGTAAACGTTTGCATTGTACACTAATAATACAAACAGTAGATTTAGGGGTACTTGCGTGTGCTTGTATTTGAGTTTCACTGCATTCTTCTCTCTCTATTTGTGTAAGCCCTAGCACAAAGTCATAAGTGATGTACATTTGGCATTAGAGCCTAGGGAAATTTTTCTCTTTTCTAGCACCTGTGTGTGTTTACTTGTCGCGAGTCAGGCGTCATGGAGTTACCCTCCGAGTGGACCACAGAGGACGGCCCTCGAAGATCGCACAGAGTCCGCGACAAAAGCAATACAGCGGAGCTTCTTGAGGTAAACTATGCTTTGATGTCTCGTATCATGCGGGACAAGGAGCCCACTTCCATTAAGGAAGCCCTTTCACAGGATACTTGGAGGAAAGCCATGCAGGTGGAACTTGATGCCATCGAGAAGAAAAAACATGGGAGTTGGTACCAAGGCCGTCGAAACGGTCAGTCATTGGTGTCAAATGGGTCTTTAAGACCAAATATGCGTCAGATGGGTCACTTGACAAACACAAAGCCAGACTTGTGGTTGAAGGTTATGCTCAGCGGCGGCCAGGCATCGACTACGAGGATACCTTTGCATCGACAGTACGGATGACTACGATTCGGACCGTTCTTGTCCTTGCTTCTTCTCAGAGGTGGCCAGTGTATCAGATGGATGTAAAATCTGTGTTTCTTAATGGTGACCTGCAGGAGGAGGTGTATGTTGAGCAGCCTCCAGGCTTTGTTGTTCTAGGATCAGAAGGGATGGTTTACAGGTTACATAAGGCCTTGTAAGGGCTTGGAATCAAAAGATTGATTCTTTCTTTGTTCGGACTGGTTTTCAAAGATCGGTTGCAGATCCCAACCTGTATCTCTTTCGGGAACGCGGCATGGTTACGATTATCATCCTTTATGTGGATGATCTCATTCTCACCGGCGATCATGTGGAGCACATTGGCATGACGAAGGCTGCCTTGTCAAAGGAGTTTGAGATGACCGACCTAGGCTTACTCCACTTCTTTTTGGGATTGGAGATCTGGCAGACCCAGAGGGGGTTTTTTGTCTCTCAGCAGCGGTATGTTCATGAGTTGCTTGAGGCCTTTGGGATGGAGAATTACAAGCCTATTACTTCGTCGATCCAAACACAAAGTTAACTGTTAATGATCCTCGTGAGCCAGTTGATGCCTCGCAGTATCGGAAGTTGGTTGGTTCATTGTTCTGGTTGCTGAACACCAGATTGGACTCGAGCTTCTCTGCTGTGGGTGTGCCCGCCCTGTATAGGTGTTTTCTCATTTTTCCTCACTTCCCATATTTTTTCCCATTTTTCCATGGTGTGGGTGGCTGCCCTATGCTGGCAGGATCACACAGAAGCTGGCTGACTGCACTCATACGCATATGGAGCTGGCCGACTTGTTCTGTTGGGGTCGTGGAGGTTTTTTGGCTGGCCGACTGGAGGGACCCAGTCGTGAGGCTGGCGGCCTGCTTCTCCACTGGCCGACTGCATTTATGGGGCCATATATAATGGCCCCATGGCCCCCACATCATTGTATCATCTTTTCATTGCGGGATCTTGTGTATAGAGAAGAGTTACACGCCTATCTCTCTCCTTCTCTTGTGCTGTCTATTTTTTGCACTCTACTTGCTCTTGAGGTCTCAGATTTGGTTATCATCTCTGCTGCGTATTTTGACATGGTATCAGAGCTAAAGGCCCGCTTTAGCATTGTTACACATTTCCAATGGAGACGTGCAGTTTCAAACGCTGGTTTTCTGTTGCTCCTTGGTTTCTGGCTTGCTCGATTGCATAGGCCTGTTGCCTCTAGGCACTGGTTAATCTATCATTGGGTTGCACCGAAACTACCATGTGCAAGCCCTCATTTTTAGTCTTTCAACAGCCCTGTACCCTTTTTAAAAAGGCTTACAATGGTCTTTATATCCGTATAGCTACCTTGTTCATGGCCTCAGCCAGTCTTGGCACTTGCATCTGAGGCTTGATGTTGATGTCAACATGTGGTCTGGATCTAGAAAACCTTCAAATTTACAAAGATTTATGCATTGAGAGTTGTCTTTAGTGCATCCAAATGGCAACTGCTGTTTTTTCCACTGCAAGTCTCCTCAAAATCTTTGTCACGATTTGCTTTGTCGTCTTATCTTCAGCACTTGTTTGATCTACATAGCTGTAGATAATATAAGTAAGCTTTCGAAACAAGATTTAGAAAAGGCTAATGAATTGCTAATCACACACGTAGCTGTGGAGCTTAAACAATAGGGACTGAAATAAGCCAAAACCATGTGTGTGTATTCCATTCCAATCAAGGGTTTTTGTACAAAAAGATAGGGCTAGGAGGCTCCTTTCATCCCTAGCCTTCCTAAACCCTAACCCTAACCCTAAATGCCCAAATCCCCACACTTTGTCCGCCCAAAAGACACAAAAGATCCACCCTAAAGATAAAGAAATGACTATTTTCCCTAGGCCATCTACAAATATTCTGTGACCTAAATGTTGCACCGTCCTTGGTGAAAGCCAAAAATACAATGGGTTGAACAAGCCTCAACCATGGCAAGCTTACTGTGATGTGCATGCACATGTACATGCTAATCCCAGGGCTGATCCTTGAAGGGCAACAGATAAAGAACTAGTTTTGGACCAGACACAGGAGCTTGTGGTGCTAGTATGAGCAGGAAGACCTTGTGGAGGACTCAGGAGGCTGTCGCGGCCAATTCAAGAAGGGAATATGTCTCTGCCAGCTGCAGCAAATGATTGAATATTTGTCCAGGCGGCCAGTCCATAATGGATTCAAGGCCTATATAAGGCATGACTTGCTCATTGTTTAGACTCACTCACTCCATTAGGGAGTAGGTTCAATAGACTAGATTGTAGACTAGGTGTTTACCACCTTTTGATGGCAGCCAAAGGCTGGCCAAGACTGGTACAACTTTTTGTACTATTTGAATATACTGAAACTCAGCTATCTCTCTCTCTTCTCTTGATCTCTCTTGCTTGCGTTTTGCATCAGGTTGTTCCAAGATGGTGTTTAGGGTTGAAAGAAGACTCCCAGAGCTTCTGCATGTGACATCGGTATCAGAGCATTAGGCTCAACAAGGCTAAACACTGATGGTGTCCTAGATGAAGGTGCACAGTCCAAGGAGAGCAATACAAGACATGGAAGAAGTTCCCTAGAGGGTTGGTTGGTGGTGTTCCACAAGATCTAAGGGGAATGGCAGTCCTGTGAGTGGGGTGCCACTTGGGGCATACTAGGAAAGGCTTTCAGGCAACGGTTCCAAGGGAGGATGATCCTCCAAAGGGTGGAGTGAGAGTGCGAGACTCAGTACTCAGGAAAAGAAGACTAGAGAAAGTGTTCAGGTGTAGGGGATGAAGGGATAGGGGACAAGATGGAACAGATGCATAGATCTTCATCAGATTTGGAGTTGGATGTGGAGGTTTTTAGTGAAAAGGTTGCCAAGAAGGGAAGGATGACAGGTTTGGGACTCCAGGAAGAGAGAAAGGGATGATGACAGTCATCCAAGAATAGAAGTTGGAATCCCGTCATCAAGTTTAGCAAAGGGGGATGTCAGCATGCACATGTACATGCTAATCCTAGGGCTGATCCTTGAAGGGCAAGAGATAAAGAACCAGTTTTGGACCAGACACAGGAGCTTGTGCTGCTAGTATGGGAGGAAGACCTTGTGGAGGACTTAGGAGGCTGTCGGCCAGTTCAAGAAGGGAATATGTCTCTGTCCGCTGCAGCGAATGATTGAATATTTGTCTAGGACCTGCTATCGGCCAGTCTGTAAGGGATTCAAGGCCAATATAAGGCATGGCTTGCTCATTGTTTAGACTCACTCACTCCATTAGGGAGTAGGGTCAATAGACCAGATTGTAGACTAACTGTTTACCACCTTTTGATGGTAGCCAAAGGCTGGCCAAGATTTTTGTGCTATATGAATATACTGAAACTCAGCTATCTCTCTCTCTCCTCTCCATCTCTCTTGCTTGTGTTTTGCATCAAGTTGTTCCAGGATGGTGTTTAGCGCTGAAAGAAGATTCCCAGACCTTCCGCATGTGACACTTGCACCTACAATATAGGCCAAGTGTGCCACATGCAACCACCATGCTAATCCACAAACTCCAATATGCACCCATAAGATAAAGGGGAAGAGGGTTCTAAGAAAAAAAAAGGGGTGTAAGGGGGGAGGGTTTAATTTTTCAAAAAGTAAAGGGAGGGGGTGGCGGGGAAGTTTGGGTGAGGGGTTAATTAATCAAAAGTGGGAGGGAAGGGGGGGAAGTTTTAAAATTGAGTAAAGGGAGTAGGCATTTGGGGTTATTTTAATTTTTGGAAGAGAAAAAAGGAAGGGGGAGGTAAGGTTTAGGGTTAGGGATGTTTTTCTTCTTACGTTATTTCGCTGTTTGCAGGCGGTACTAGGCCAATGTTGGCGACTTCGTTGGAGACGGGGCACAGAGGAGTGTCGCGCATTGCTCTGGCTGCAGCAGCATAGCCAGGATTCACAAGCAGGCCTGTCGGTGGCAGCAGCGCAGATGATGCGGGGTGCTTGAAGGTGGAAGGAGCCAGGAGCCTGAATGGCAACCTCAACGACAGTGGCCAAGGGTTCTATATCTGCAGCGACTGGTGGTGCTTGTCTTCAAAGAGACAAAATAAGGCACCCCTTGGATCTTGTTTAGAGGTGATGGGCAAAAACAGCCTCTGTAGTAGCACAATAGCTGATGGGCAGAAAATCGGCAGGCGTCCAGAGGTAGCAACAAAAACATGTGGTGAGGGTGGATGTTTGGAAAAAACCATTGCAAGAAGTGGGGGAGGGGAGAACAAGGTGGAAGAACAGGGGGGCCTTGTGAGGAACAATTTTGAGGAACAAGGGTGAGAGAAGTAGGGGTGGGGGGAAGATGGAATTCCCTCCAACCCACCGTGATTAACCAGATTTTGTTCTACATCTGTAGATGACAAAAAGAAACACTAATTGAGATTAACACTAGGTAATGAAGAGCTAAACAAAACTTCGCACAGAATGTAAGAGAAACAAGAGAAAAGTGAAGCAAATACCATGTGTGTCTTCTTTCATTCATAAGGGATTTTTAAATACAAAAAGACAGGGTAAGGAGGCTCCCTTCACAGCTAGCCCCCTTAAGCCTAACGCTAACCCTAATTTCCCAAGACTCCACACTTTGTGTGCCCAAAAGACACAAAAGATCCTCCCTAAAGATATAAAAATGACCATTTTCCCTTCTGGATCTGTAGGTTTCAATTTGACCAAGTTTCTTAACCTGTCTACAATGGTCAACCACTGGCTGTTCCGCTCTCCAGGAATAGGTAACCTGTTTACAACCTGTTTACAACAGTCAACACTAAGTGCTCTGCTTTCAGAACTAGGCAGCAAGTTATTCATGAAGTTCATATTGATTAGATCTCAGAATCTTTAAAGGCACAAGAAAAGTAGGTGTCTTACCATGTGACTACTTCACCTTCCGACAAATCAGACACCGGCCAACATCATCGAATGTCGTGCTCACCTGCTGCCCTAGGGCACCATGTGGACATATCTGTACATAAGTGCACAGTTACCTTTTGATTGAAGCTGAGCATTTGTCACGACCCTGTGTTTTTCTCTGGACAGTATGCAGGTGTGCACAGGGACATGGTGGACAGTGTGAATGGCATCAGTTTGGAGTTTAAAAGGAAACCCATGTGTGGACAACCCCAAGTGTGAAGGGGATAAAGAGATTTTAATTTAAAAGGTTTTATAACCTTTGGTGGCCCAAGGGCCAAAAGCTAATTTGGGAGACACGCCTCTTTCTATCCCATGCTTTTTTGGTAGGCGCCTGCTGAATCTGAAGGGTGTGCTTTTTCTCTATTGGAAGGGCTGGTGGGCTGAAGCGACAGCACATGTTCTCTCTCTCTCTCCCTCTTTCGCTTGGCACACGGAGGACTGGACTGCATGCTGAGGGGGCACACATGCTTATGGAGGGGCTGGCGGCTGAAAAGACACGCCTCCTTCTGAACAGCACATGGGGCTTTCTTCTCTGGCTAGAGTCGCTGGGGGCCTCCACACGCCTTTGGAAGGCTGGTCGGGGAGTTTACAGGCGGCTGGCTGCAGAAAAATGGTGGGGAGTAGGGAGCGTTGTGTCCGGCTGGACAGCAGCAGGCAAGGGCTGGACTATAGGCGCAGGACTTTTCTTTATCTCTCTCTCTCCCTCCCTTAGAAGGCGGCGAGGATTGCAGGCCCTTTCAGGAGGGGAGGTGCTGGGCTGAACACAGGCAGGCTGAGCAAGTCTCTCTCTATCTTTCTCTCTCTCTTGGAAGGAGCGGGCTGAAGGAGGCGCACAGCCAAGACTGTTTTGAGATTGTTTATGGGATGTTTTGGTTGGCTGCAAGTACAGGTCACTTGAATGTGTTTCTTGGCATGGGAGTGATGCAAGCTCGCATGGCTGCATGCTCATGGAGCAGATTGTTTTCTTCCTGCTGGAAAGGAACAGAGGGACCTACAGTTATGGGCATCTCTATGTTTCTAGATGTTTCATGAGGGAACAGATAACTAGATGTATGCCGTTGTTGGCACTGTTGTTGAATGGTGCTGTGAATGGTTCTGTATGGAAACATGACAAAGGTTTCAAAGGGAAAAAGGCCTAAGGGTTTCATGTGGAAATAGGTCGTAGGTTTCTCGAGGAAACGTGTTTATGGTTCTCCATGTTTGGTACAACCTACCGATTGGACAGGGGAGAGGGAATCCATGACAGAGATGGATAGTACCCTTGGAAGGTAGAGAGGGATGGTACAGGTGTGTCGACTGTATGGTATGCTGTGCTGTGATGCGAGTTCTCTTTTGGGAGACAGTTTGGGAGTCTGTGTTGTGATGCAGAAGCACTGTATGTGTCAGGGTGTGATGCTGTTCATAGGGTGAGAGGCTATGGATGGTTGTGGCAGCCCTAATCATGGGAGAAAGCTTCTGTATGCAGGACTCAATGTGAGAGAGTCTTTCGATGTGAACAATGGTTGGACTTGTTTGTGGAGGCCGAATGGACAAGAAGCCCTGATGCAGGGTCTTTGCAAGCTTTAGGAGTTCTACTGTGACGGCCGAGTTTCCACCCTTATTGTAATCAAAGCTCTCTCTTATAATCAATTAAAGAAATACCGAAAGGGGTGCCACTGCGTTTTGGGACTAATTGGTGTTCGTGTACTGTTTGCAGGAGCACTCCCCCTGTTTGTTTTCCTTTTCTTGGTCCTCAAAGGTGTTGAAGTGTTTTGTGTGTAAGTTTGTTTTTGCACCGCCCTTTGGTTTTGTCTGAAGACCGAGGCCGGTTTACAAGGTTCCGTTGCCAGGACATCGTCGACTTTCTCAAGTAGGCGAGTCCGTGGTTGCTTTGGTTGGGATAATCACCAACTTTCCCAAGGGGGTGAGTTTGTGGTTGTCTCATGAGAGTCACATCAAAAGCTTCAAAATATAGAAAGTGAAAAGAAAGTGCAGGATTGTGTGTCTTTGCCTATATGAGGTAAAGAGCAAAAGCTAAAGATGAAGCTCAGGAGAAAAGACACCAAGGACAAGAAGTAGTCGGCGAGGAACAAGAAGCAATTGAAGTGTTATGGTGCAAAAGATAGGTCGAAGGCTATGGCTTTCGACACTTTGTCACCAGTGGTATCTTCACGGAGGCTTCATGGGTTCGGAAGACAGTTTCTTTCTATGTTTAGTAGTGGTGGTCTACTATGCTTCATTAGGGACTTGTGCTTACCACTTGGGTGGAGTGCAAGCAGGTTTTGGGTGCCTGAGGATGTATCAGATGAGGCTCAGACGGAAGTGGAGGAACTTGATGAGATTCTTATTCCCGAGCACATACTGGCACATAAGGAAAGAAAGGTACAAGGTAAAGTTTCCCGTCGCTATCTTGTGAAGTTCAAGAACTATTCACCGATGGATGCAAAGTGGATGGAGGAGGGTAACTTAGCAGATTCACCTCAGGTATTGCAGCTTTATCTTGATGCCTTTGAGTTGGAGCCGACTCTTGCTACGGCTCATTCAGGTTTAGCAGAGCTGGGGTCTTGAGCATTGCCTGATGCTCAAGAGGGGGGTAGCACCTCCACTCCCTTGTTATAGACAGGCTCAATTGTCATCTAGGAGTCGCTTGGTGACATCTTTGTATTCACCCGAATGTACTGAGGCTGAGAGTACATCTGCTTATGAGACTTCTATGATATTGTGTACTAGTCACATGAGATGGTAAAGTTGGGTATGGTTCACAGTCGGCCGCACCATGAACTATAACTGCAACTATGGATAACTCTGGACATAAGTCTTGCGAGCAGTCCTAGAGTTGGTTTGGTTCATGGATATATGGATTGAACTTTATTTGTGCATGTATGCATACACTTTTTGAGGTATTTTTGTATTCTGGTGCCATTGGATCCTGGTACCATTGAGAAAACATTGGGTAATACTTTGCATTGTGTGGTGTGATGCATGTTGGTATGATACATCAAGTACTTTATTATGTTCATGAATGCACCACTGGGTGTGACTCCTGCGGGATGGCCATGAGACATATGTGGGAAGTACTCAGTGGATGTATTGTTTGGATGCATTGAGTGCTTTCATATGCTCATGTTGTACCTAGAACACCATAGTTCCTTGGTGGGAGTACGTGGCTTGTCTTGAGGATGAGTATCGGAGTTTGCGGCAAGGCTTGTAGTCCGTACTTAGTTGAGGCAAGTGGGATCTCCAAGGCTGAAGAAGAGGATTCCTCTCGGCTCTCTCGCTCCCTTTCTGACACTCGGTGATGATTTATTAAATGCTACGGCTATGTGGGAGGGCAACATGTTGTCATTCTATTTGATAATGGTAGCAGAGAAATGCTATCAAGAGCAGGCAGCTGATGGCCCCGCTTTGAGTAGAGAGATAGGTAGAGGGGTTTGGTGTCACGATGATCAAGATCTTGTATGAAGCCATAATGCCAAGCTCATGATCGAGCACGCGGGAGTGCTTGTGCAAATTTTTAACGTTTTTTGGTCCCTTATTAGTGACCCACGTATAGTAGAGGTTAAAAAAAGCATGTTTGTAGCCGATGCGTGAAGAAACGCCTCTCCGTTATGAAGTTTCAGGACACCGAGGGACCCACAAAGCGGTATGGCTTGACAAAGAGTTCTTCGACGGCTATCTGGCTTTATTGACGGACTATTTGGAGGCTCCGGCAAGTTAAGCAGAAGGGGATGTCACGTGCATCACGCACTCGGATGCCACGTGGACATATCTGAACAAGAAGGTGGAGGACCTAGAGTGGAACCTGGTCCCATGTGAGCCCAGTCCAGACAAGTCAGCCAAGGTTCCACTCTATCAGTCCAAGGTCAGGTGTGCGTTGTCTTGCACTTAAAGCAGTGCCAGTGTGTACTGTGAGTCTCCCTCTGGAATGATGTCAGGTGATTTGTGTATCTGGTCTACGACCAGGTGCCGGACATCTATAGGTGCATGTAGAGAAGAGGCCAGCCCATAAGCTACCCCAAGGCAGAGACTTGTGCTCTTGTTGTGGGCATGGGGGAGGTGTAGAAACACCCCCAAGGGGCCAAGAGGGCCCCAGGCTGCGCCCACCAGCCTTGGCTTGGGCAAGAGGGGCTGTCGGCCAGCCCTATGGCCACTGGACAGCCAGCCGACTTGGCCCTAGAGAGGCTGTCGGCCAGCTGTGGGACATCCCATGCAGCCAGCCCAGGGGCTGCCCAGCAACCAGCAGGTTTGCCTGGGGTGGTCGGCCATGACAAGTGTGAAAATGATGGGATTTTTTGGCATTTATTTGCTATTTTTGCTGGTCGTGTGCATTTATGCTACTGGCCGACTTGTTTATGCTGGCCGACCAGGGCTAGAGGAGAGTATTAAAAGCCCAGCCATGAATTCAGTCCATCATCTCATAATTCACAAGGCATTGCTGCTTCCAAGGGCCAGGACAGCCAAGGGTAAAGCTTCAATCAAGGTGAAAAGTGCAGGTCAAGATTCTCTCTTTATTTTCTGATTTACATCATTCTAATAAAGCAAATACACTATTCGTGGTGGGGGGGTCCTATAGAGGGTATTTGGGACCCAATACTGTGTCCTCTTCTTCCACCCCCCCCCCCTCTCTCTCTCTCTCTCTCTCTCTCTCTCTCTCTCTCTTTTTATGCACATCTACTTCAGTTGTGTGCGTTATATTCGTCATGAAAGATTGTTGAATTCTGAGCATTGAAGTTACCGATTCGACCACGAAGCTTCCGCATGTTACATTAGATGCTCTCAAGGCACATTTTCATCATCAGTGATGTCATTCATTTCGGCGCCCTCTTGCAATCTCTCTCTATATAATGGGAGGTCACAAAGGCTCTTTGTATCATCTTAGATGACTCTTGTATTAGCACTTCAATAAAAGGGCTATGTGCCTCATAGTCACATGGAATGGGAACGGACAGATGGAACGAGGGTTTGTTCTGGAACGGAAATGAAAACCGGAAGAAAATGGCAACGTCACGTCATCACCATATGGCTATCATTTGCAAGCTACGAAGATGCAAGGGCATACATTGCCAAGACTTTTAGATGCAAGGTCATACAACACTCTCTTCCCCAAAAACCACGGGTCTTCATGCAATAGAGCTGGTACAGCAAGTACAACTCTCCATTCAGTCGGTACAGCAGCTACAATGGCTGGTAGAGCCGGTACAGTGGTTGGTACAGTAGGTACAATGGTTGGTATAGCCGGTACGGTGGCTAGTACAGCAGGTACAACAAGTACAAATGCTGGTACAGCATGTACAGTGACTAGTACAGTAGGTACAATGGTTGGTATAGTAAGTACAGAAGTTGGTACAATCGGTACAATGGGTGGTACAGTAAGTACAACAAGTACAATGGTTGGTACAATAGGTACCAAGGCTAGTACAACAAGTACAATGGCTAGAAATCATAATAAATGATTAAATACCCTTGCCTTTAGTATTTCTTTGCGATGGAAGCCTCCAAAACAGTCCCCAACAGCCGGTATTCTTCATGGGCAGCCTTCAAGAGAGAGAGAAAGAGAGTAGCCATCATTAGGGCAGCCTGTAACGGTGGTAGAGGCTAGTGTGTAGCAAGAGAGCCTCTATTAATGAAGAGAGAGGGCTCCAATTTATAGATTTGGGCCTCCCATGAGCTAAAATGGCAAGAGAAGGCTACGATGACAAGTGGAGAGCCACACAATAGCTGAAGTGACAAGTGTGAGGCCACTTGTCTCACTTTGATCCACTTTCTAACAAGTGTTAGACCACTTGTCTCACTTTGGTCCACTTTCTTGCCACATGTCCCAATCTAAGAGATGGGTCCTTCCATAATCTTTTCCTCTAAAAATATCCCAACTGGTAGACATTTTGTCATAGGCACTTTGCCAATTCTTGGTATCTGCTCAATTCCAGATGTAATGACGCGAACAGAATTTCCATCGGAGTCGGGCCAAAAATAGGAACTCTCCTAAATTTTAGGAGTGTGGTCCTTTGTATTCTAGGATAATCCCCCATTCCCAAAGCTTGTACTTTCCAAATATTCAGACATCCTGGAATCCACCAGACTCCTTTCATACTGGGAAATGTCCAGGCTGGTGACAGGAAGAACGGTGTTCCATGTTACTATAATGTGCCTAGTCTTTTGTGGGCTACATCTTGTGTTTATCTTGGGTCATTATGTTGCTTAATATCTCCACTTAAGAGTTCATTTATGTTGCTAATCACTTATATAACTCATTTTCTTAAGGTAGCTCATTAAGTGTTGCACTTAGGTTAATCAATCCATAGCCACAGGAAACAACCGTCTCAGTCCCTAGAAACGCATTTCTCCATTTCAAGACCCCATCCGTTTCCATGGCCGTTTCTCATTTCTGAAGTGATATTGTCATAGGAAACGATCGTTTCCACCCCTAAAAACTCGTTTCCTTGTTTCCATTCCCGTTTCTCGTTCCTGGTGATGATGAATCAATCACCTATTTGCACTTGTCCATTAATTTAGCACTTCCCTTGAGTGCCGTAGTGGCTTGTTTTTCCAATTAATGAGCATTGAATCTTGTTGATTCTCCAACATGGTATCAGAGCTTAGGCTTATGAGTGAGTTATTAGTGGGCATTTGAGCGTGAGCACACTAGTGCGGTGATTAGAAGCAAGAGGGAGAGTTTTAGTAGTAAGCTCTATAATTTACTAGAGTTACTAGCTAATTAACCTCTTTTGTTTAGCATAAGATGAACATGAGGTGGATGGAAAGTCTTTGTGGAGCATTGCTTTCTATTTGAGTGGTTATTAAGCTTTTCATTAAGAGGGACTTGCCGCGAGTGATTAATGGAAAGGCATTTCAAGCGGAGAGGGGAGATTAAGAGAGTTAAATCATTTTTGAAAGAGCTAAAGGTTTTTAGAGCTTGACAAAGGGGGAAGGAGCTACATCTTGGAGACATTGCAAAGGAGGTCTGAGGCTTTGGAGAGATTTCAAAGGAGCAAAAAAGTCTTAAAGGAGTGCAACTCATAGAAGAAGCTCAAAGCTCATCAAATGTCTACCTTCTCTCAACCTACTTGGGAATAGAAGCATTGCTAATAGAGGTATTATCTTATGAGATAATCACAAAGTGAAGACTAGTGTCTATATTAATGAGGAAGCTTGCTTAGTATGATAAGATATGAGAGTTAATGAAGTGAGAGATTAAGTATCTATGAGGTTATGCCTAATACAAGGACGTTCCTAATGATGCTTAACTAAATCTCTTCGATTAATGCCTGAGATTAACTTAATCATATCATAATCTATGTCATTAAGCAAGGTTTCTATTTAAGAGTAGCCATAGTAGATGAACTGTGAGCTTGAAAAACAGCTATGGTCGGATATTTTCTTGTTACCAGAGGACATTGACAACTGTGCCATGATCAAAGTTAACCTTATGATGCGCTGATTACAGAGCTAACCCATCTTTGTGAATATCAACTCTTAACTACAGTATACGGGCATCGCATACTTGGAGGCTTTAATTCGCAGCCCAACGTGCGAGTCTGCAGAGTTTGGCGGCATGAACTGTTACGCCCTCGTCCTATACACAACTAGGACACGGTGAATCAGCACGACTCTCAATCCATAACTCGAATGAGCCAGCTTATGCGGTGGTAGAGGCAGCTCCCACAAGATTTGCTTTTCTATTTTGGTGGAAGTCAACTGCTACATAAAAGGAGTGTTCACATGAAGATCAAGTTGGCTTCACTATTCATTGTAATTTTTATCACTCAACATTGTGTGAAAAAGGAGCAAATCACTTATATTAAAACTCATTGGGTATGATGAAATGTGCACCATTGAAATTTTGTCAGATCCTAAAAGATCCAGGGTACAAGGGATAGTTGAAGTATCTTCAGACTCGTCTTTTGGGTTCCCCTATATAACCCAAGCACAGACACACAAGAGGTCACATCTAAAAGAAGGAAGCAGACTCCTAGAGGAAAGCAAGACCAGGCACACTGTGATAAACTTTGGGTGAAGCAACCGAAAGAAGTAAAGCAGAGTCAAAATACAGAACAGGAGCAACCAATTGAGGATAAACCTAAGCCAGAGTCAAACAAGGAGATAGAAGCAGAAGACAAGCCTTGGTACTGTTGGGGTAAAGGCGTTATGCCCACCCTTATAGTGTGTACAAGCCCATAAGTTATAGTACATAGTACACTTAGTACTTTTAATGTACTAAGTGCACTATGTGTACTAGTGCAATATACATGTGTGATAGGGGAGTCATACACTCATGCTTTTTATGAGTTGACTTATCCCCACAACTCTCTCTCTCTCTCTCCCTTGCTTCTCTGTGTATGTCTCCCATGAATGAACTGTAAACCCTAATTTCAGGTTTCTCCCCATCAACTGGTATCAGAGCCTAGTGGTCCCTCCCTCTTCTCCTTGCTGATTTCTGGTCGTATTCAGCCCCATCAACTGGTTACGTGGAGAAATTAAGCGTGTGCTGTAGGCGTGTGCTGTCTGGCTGCGTGTTGAACGTTAGACGCCTGGCCAACTGGAGTAGAAGGCGAATGGTTGCCCATGCAAGTCAAGCAAGCTGCAGCTACTCACTAGCGCAGTTCAGAGGCATCCCGGCAGTAGTGCAGCAGCAGGAGCCTGTCGACTTCAGGTGTGTAGGCTGGCTCTAGGCGAGCGAAGAAGCCAAGGACACAAAGAACGTACGCTCACAAGGCGTGGCGCTGGAATCGACGGGCAAAGCAACGGGCAGCAAAAAGAGTCAAGTGTCGTGCATCGCTTCCCTGTGGCGCCGTGTAACGCTGGCCACAAGGCGGATAGAGCCATCGACTGCAAGTCGTCAGCTGGGCGCTAGGCGGAACAGGCATCTCACAGTCGGAGTGGAAGGGGTACGCTTGAAGGCCCCATCAACTTGCCGTCGCCTGCCGATACCACCTCTAAGGGGCTGGCCAGCCAGCCTACGTGGCTGCCCAGGCTGCCCAACCAGCACAACTGGCTGCCCACAGCCAGGTGGGGCTGCCCAGCTGCTTCAGAAACTACCCAGCATCGAAGTCGCCGCCACCACCGCCTCCGTCTCAACCTGCAAGTCAAGAAACTCAGAAAAATCAGAAATTTCAGAGGTATTTTTGCTTCAATTTTGCGAATTTCTTATCAATTCAAGCAATTGAGCAGGTACAAGTGCCCAATTGCTCAATTTTTGAGCAAAATTGGCAAAATTGGGTGACATTGGTCACAATCAGGATAAATTTGCAGGAAATTGGTCAAATCAGGATCAATTTGCAGGAAATTGGTCAAATCAGGATCAATTTGCAGGAAATTGGATGTCGAAATTTGGGGCTTTTGATGTAATTGTGCAATTAAGCACTCATACATGCTGTATGATGTGAAAAATCGCACATTTGGGCAAAATTGCAGCAAATTGCAGCAATTTGCAGTGCAAATCAAGGGGCTTTTGTGCCGATTTGGTTGATTTGCATGCAGGCAATCGCATTTGATGCTGTGGATAATGTGCTGATGCCTTACAAGCACTCAATGTGCCTGTAAATCAAGGGGCTTTCATGTATTTGATGTATATGTGGCCAGGGGGAAGCATCGTGAACACTCTGGATGCCTTCATGTGCGCCAATGTACCATGCATGATCAGAAATTGATCTCAAATCAAGGGGCTTTTCAAGTTCGTATGCTTGTTGAGCTTGGCAAAGCAGCAGGCAAGCCATTTATGCCTTGAATCCTCAAAAATCAGCTTGCAGTCAAGGGGCTTTTGCCCAATTTCTGTTCGGGACTGTTGTATGCAGTGTTCGTGACTGTAAAAGTCTGATTTTCACTCATTTGGACAGCCACGAGAGCATTTATTGCTATTGTACCTGTTGGTACAGATTTGGCACAGCTTTGTGCATGTTCTGGCATGGCTGTACACTGTTTTGAGTGATCAAAAGGTTCAAATTCAGCTGCTGAAATTGCCGGGACAGGTTTGGTACATCATTGGTGAGCACTTGGTACTGCTGTACAGTACTTTGGAAGGGCAAAAGAGCACATTCAAGGTGCTGTCCAAAATCTGCAGCAACCAGATTTTGGTGTTTTCATCACAAAAAGTGGGAGAAAAGTTGCATTCTTGCTTCCGCAGTGGGAGATAAAGCTTGGGAGAACATTTGTAAGCACTTTGTGTGCTTTGGGTGCAGTGTTTGCACATCTTGGGTGCAGTGTTTGCACATTTGCAGGGAGTCAGGCATTAAAGGTTGCATTTTGTTATGGCAACCACAGGTGAGAGCTCTTCATTGCTTCACATCAAGAAGCTTGAAGGCTCGCAGAATTATGATATTTGGCAAACCCAGTGCTACAATGTGTTGCTTCAGAAAAAGCAGCACAAGCCTATCAAAGAAAGGGGTGTGATGCCCGCTTCTCTTACAGCTGAAGAGTGGGAAGATATGGATGAGCTGGCAAGATCTACTATCATGTTGTCTGTGTCAGACTCATTACTTTTCAGCATTCGTGAAGAGAAGACAGCTTGGGGAATGTGGCAGAGATTGCAGGACTTGTATGCCCAACAAAGTGCCTCAAGCAAAGTGTATTGGTTGAAGAAACTCATAGGTCTTCAGATGAAGGAAGGGGCGTCTATGACAGCCCATTTAAATGAGTTTAATGGTATTGTCAGCCAGGTTATCAATCAAAAGTTGGCGATGGACGATGAGTTCAAAGCCACCTTTTTGTTATGCACTTTGCCAGAGAGTTGGGACACATTCAGGACAGCCACTAGCAATTCGAATGCTATGCTGTCATATGCAGATGTTGAGGGTGCTCTTCTTCAAGAAGAGATGAACAGGAAAAACAACTCTGTTGGCAAGTCTAATGCAATGAATGCACGTGGGAGATCCCAGCAAAGGGGGAAAAGCCAAGAAAGGGGAAGGAGCAAGTCTCGCTCCAAAAAGGATTTGGAATGCCATTATTGTGGCAAGAAGGGACACATCAAAAAGCAATGCTACAAATGGAAAAATGATCAAAAGGTTTCTCCCCATCAACTGGTAAGGGAAAAGGCAAAGACAAAGAGAAGGATGAAGCCAAAGATGTAAAGCCAAAGGGCAAAAGTGGAGTCAAGATCGAAGAAATCAATGTGTCACATGCAGGTGGCAGTGAGGATGAGGTCCTCTTTACGTCTTCACTTGATGCCCATTCACTTCTTACAGGTGGTCATGGTATGCACTCATGGATCATTGATTCAGGTGCCTCCTTTCATGTCACAGGTTGCAGAGACTTGTTTGTCAGGTACACTGCTGGCAATGAAGGAGTTGTTTATTTGGGTGATAACCATGCATGCAAGATACTTGGCAGAGGTGATGTGAGGCTTGTATTTTCAGATGGCTCACAGCTTATGCTCCATGATGTCAGGCATGTGCCTGAGATCAAAAAGAATCTGCTTTCTACTGGACAGCTTGATGATGCTGATTATGTTACCACATTTGGTAGTGGAAAGTGGAAGATTAGTAAGGGCTCACTGGTTGTTGCCAGAGGCTCTAAGGTGGACACTCTTTACTTCATGCATGCAGGTGTTTGTCACCATGCTAATGTAAATGCAACCGAGCTGCCGGAAATTTCTATGTGGCATAGCCGGTTGGGACACATGAGTGTCAAGGGAATGGAGCAATTGTCTCGTTTGGGTTACTTGCCTTCTCTAAAGTTTTCAAGTTTCCAGTTTTGTGAGCATTGTATATATGGTAGGCAACTACAGTGCCCCCACAAGAAAGCTCTTGGACAGAAAGATGCTCAGTTAGAGCTTGTGCATACAGATGTATGTGAGATGCCTCAGCTTTCTTTGGGAGGGGCAAAATATTTTGTGTCTTTTATTGATGATGCCACACGCAAGGTGTGGGTCTATCCTCTTCGCTTGAAGAGTGATACATTCTCAGTGTTTCAGAAGTTTGTTGCTCTTGTTGAGAATCAAACTGGCAAAACACTGAAGGCTTTGCGTTCCGACAATGGTGGAGAGTACATGTCCAAACAGTTTCAGGACTTTTGTGATGCTAAAGGCATCAAGAGGGAGCTCTCTACTCCTTATGATCCTCCACAAAACGGGACAGCAGAGAGGATGAACAGGACCATACAGGAGAAGGTCCGTTCTATGTTGTCACATGCTGCATTACCTCATGGTTTTTGGGCTGAAGCTGTTATGACAGCCGTTCACCTTATAAACAGGTCACCTAACACGAGGCTTGGTGGGAAAGTGCCAGAAGAAGTATGGACAGGGAAGCCTCCGTCATACAAGCACTTGAGAGTGTTTGGTTGCGTTGCGTACGTGCACATACGCAGGGAAATGCGCACCAAACTTGATCCTAAGTCTCATAAATGCATATTCCTAGGATATGGTGACAGAGGTGAAATGGGGTATAGACTTTGGGATCCCATGAATAGAAAGATCATACGCAGCAATGATGTCATTTTTGATGAAACATGCATGTATAAGGAGCCTGCAAGGCAACAGGAGCCTGGCAGAGTCATCTTTGATGATGATGGACATCATGGACAACAACAAAGGGCTGTAAATCAGCCATTACAGCAGGAAAACCAGCCCTTAAATGGTGCTGAAAATGGTCCAAATGGACAGCCAGATATGGCAGAAGATATCCCTATGGATATACCACAGTTAGAGGAGATACCGGGCATGATTTTTCAGCCTTATGGCATGGAACAGGAGCCACCAATGGGTGATATGCAGGCTGGACAGCAACCTGCAAATGATGGTCATTGGGTACGGAGGTCCACTAGACCCTCCAGAGTCCCTGACAGGTTTGTTCCAGGGGTTGACTACTTGATGCTCACTGACTGTGGGGAGCCCTCATGTTATAAAGAGGCTTTACAGAGGGCAGACAAAGCTCTATGGGAGTGTGCCATGAAGTCAGAGATGGATTCTCTGCACAAAAATGGAACTTGGAAGTTGGTGCATTTACCTGCAGGCAAGAAGGTTTTGCCATGCAAGTGGGTATACAGGCTCAAAGTTGCATCAGATGCTAAGCCAAGATACAAAGCCAGGTTAGTGGCTAAGGGCTTCAAGCAGGAATATGGTGTGGACTTTGAGGAGATCTTCTCTCCAGTGGTCAAAATGACCACACTTAGAGCTGTGTTGGCTTTGGTTGCGCATGATGATCTGGACTTGATTCAGATGGATGTGAAGACTGCTTTTCTTCACGGTGATCTCCATGAGGAGATATATATGCAGCAGCCAGAGGGTTATGCAGAGAGTGGAAAGGAGAAGCTTGTATGCAAGCTGAAAAAGAGTCTTTATGGGCTCAAACAGGCACCAAGAGAATGGTATCATAAATTTGATACATTCATGAAATCTCAGAAATTCAGGAGAAGTGACATAGATCACTGCTTGTACACCAAAAAAGCTTTGGATGGCAGTCTATTGATTCTCATTTTGTATGTTGATGATATGTTGATTGCCGGGAAATCTCGTAAAGAGATGGATGCTTTGAAGAAGAGGCTGCATGAAACCTTTGATATGAAGGATTTGGGTGATGCAAATCACATTTTGGGTATGCGGATACTTCGGGACAGAAATCAGCATGTGTTGTATTTGTCTCAGAAGGAATACATTGGCAAAGTCTTGCAGAGGTTCAATATGGACGGGGGGAAGAAGACTAGTACTCCTTTGCCTCCATATGTGAAACTCAGTGCTATGGACAGCCCACAGTCGGATAGAGACAGGGCTGATATGGCCAAGATTCCATATGCTTTAGCTTGTGGCAGTCTCATGTATGCCATGGTTGCTACTAGGCCGGACATTGCATTTGCAGTGGGAGTGGTTTCTAGATACATGGCCAACCCTGGCAAGAAGCATTGGGAAGCAGTGAAAGGTGTCATGAGATACCTGAAGGGCACACAGGATTTGTGCATTTGCTTTGGCAAACAGGATGCATTAGTGCATGGTTACACGGATTCGGATTATGCCGGTCATCCAGATAACCGGAAGTCTACTACCGGTTATGTGTTTACATTCACAGGAGGTGCTGTGTCATGGATATCCAGGATGCAGAAGTGCACAGCCTTATCTACTACAGAGGCCGAGTATATTGCAGCCACAGAGGCTTGCAAGGAGGCATTATGGCTATCTCGGTTAGTGGTTGATTTGGGCTATACAGGGGATATTCCATTGTTGCATTGTGACAGTCAGAGTGCCATTCAGTTGGCAAAGAACCCTGTTTTTCATGCAAAGACGAAGCATGTGGATGTGAAGTATCACTTCATCAGAGAGGTGATAGAGAACAAGCAAATTCAGCTTGTTAAGATTCACACGGATGACAATCCGGCTGATCTGTTGACGAAGAGTTTGCCTCCGGAGCGGTTTGCTCATTGCAGACACTTGATGGGCATTGGATGAGGCCATTTTCAGCCTTGATATGGCCTTGTATATTATCATGTACATGCTGATTTTTTCTTTTCCTTTACTTAAGGGCACTTTGCCTTTAAGTGGGAGGTTGTTGGGGTAAAGGCGTTATGCCCACCCTTATAGTGTGTACAAGCCCATAAGTTATAGTACATAGTACACTTGGTACTTTTAATGTACTAAGTGCACTATGTGTACTAGTGCAATATACATGTGTGATAGGGGAGTCATACACTCATGCTTTTTATGAGTTGACTTATCCCCACAACTCTCTCTCTCTCTCTCCCTTGCTTCTCTGTGTATGTCTCCCATGAATGAACTGTAAACCCTAATTTCAGGTTTCTCCCCATCAGGTACTATGGAACTGTCTTAGCTCAAGGTCTTGAAGATTTTTTGGCTTCCAATATGAATCTTTATGGGTGTGGTGAGAAGTTATTAGTGTCTTTTAAAACTCTTTTGTGAACATCTTTTAATATTTGCCTTGTATTAGTCTTCCGACTAGTTCTCTATAGCTAAGATTGCTTTATTTATTCTACTTCTATCTTGCTCTTTATTTACTCTAGAGATGGGTAAGGACTATTTTGAGAAGGGTGACAGATTTGTGTTAGCACATTCATCCCCAGTTTCTGCCCATTTCTGGTGTCCTTTTGGTCCCTTTTGTATGGCCCTTGATTGTGGGTTGGCCACCCCTTTTTTCTATATTTTTTTTGGGATTTTTCCCACCTCTTTTGGTATTTTACCAGTCGGCCAGCTCATATGCTCCAGTCGGCCAACATATTCAGTCCTAGTCGGAGAGCATTCCTCACCTATAAATAGGTGGGGCTGGCCTCTCACTTTTCATTCAGTCTTGTACATATTTTGCTCCCTCACTTATGAGACTATCTGTGTCTCTTGCTTGGGACTGTTTTGCTTTAGTATATTCAGCATAGTTGCTCCATATCTCTCTCTCTCTTGCACTCTCTATTCAACACATTCTAGTGCCCCTTTGCTTCCACTCTGTGAACTCTTTCATGGTATCATCGCTCCCGGTTCAGCGACTCCTCGGCTGTCCCAGATTCAGCCCTATTTTCAGCACCCTCTCCTCTGCGTTTTTCTCAGATTTGCAGCCTCTTTGTTGCTGCGTTTTCTGGACAGCACTTGCTGATCACTTTCTCTTCAGATTGGTTTCATCGCTTGCAGCCATCAGGTAATTTTCTGATCAGTGTTTCATTCCACGTGGAGTTTGGACATAGGCGGCCTGTTTTTTCAGGACAGCAGCCCTCTTCTGGCTGCATTTTCCTTTCCGGTGGTCATTCCCTTTTGCAGAGGGGGTTTGTGGTGTTTCGGGCTTTGGTGGCACACTTGGTACCTGTGGAGGACACTTCTTCTTCTGAGATTGTGCATATTTTTGAGATTGAGCCCAAGCTTTTGTGATGGCTGCTTCGACTTCTCTTCATATGTTCTCTGAGTCTGCAAAGTTGGATGGTTCGAACTACACCCTATGGAAGGTGAAGGTGAAATTAGCCTTGCGTGGCGTGGATCTTTGGGATTGGCTTGTTACACCGGCCAATGCCACCCCTCCCACCCTTGCTTCCGGTGGTGCGACTCAGGCACAGATTGATACTTGGCAGGCGAATGATCGTCGCATTTTCTCCTTTCTAATGTTGAACTGTCAGGATTCTGTTCTCTCTCATGTGCGTACAGCAGATGTTGCACATGAAGTTTGGAAGGCTTTCGCGAATCTCTACGAGATTAAGTCTCCGAGTCGGATTTTGGCGTTGGAAAAGCAACTTATGAACTTATCAGTTTTTGCCTTTCCATCTTTATCTGCTTTCATCTCGAAGATGAAAGATCTCCGGGACGAGCTTGTTGTTTGTGGCAAGGACATCTCTATAGAGAACATGGCTATTCGGCTTCTCTCCAAGCTTCCAGAGAGATTTGATGCATATTTTCAGTCTCTTGTTTCTTCTCCTCGTCCTGTTCCAGTTACTTGGGAGGAGGTTCTCCCCTCCGTTATGCAGATTGAGTCTCGCTTTGAGGAGCGGACTGGCACCTCCGGTGGCCCTGATGGAGTTTTGGCAGCGTGAGATAAAGGGAAGAATCAACAAAAGAAAGGGAAAGGGGGTTCTGACAAGAACTCCAAGGATTCCAACAAGGATAAAGACAACAACAAATCTTCTAAGAACAAGGACATTGAATGTCATTATTGTGGCAAGAAGGGTCATAAATCACCCCAATGTCACAAGAAGAAGCGTGATGAAACAACAAAGAACTCTTCTTCTACAGCGGTGTCCCAGACCAAGAAGGATGATGGCATTCTTCTTTTAGCAGGTACTCGTCATATACTTGCTCTTGTGACTTCTTAGTCACGGTTGTGGATTGTGGATAGCGGTGCTACTGCTCACATGACACCCCATCGAGATTGGTTCGAGGACTTCACTGCCAGGTCAGGCGAGATCACTTTGGGCGATTCTTCTTCCGTGCTAGTGCATGGTCATGGCACCATCCCCATCTTCCGCTCTTCCGAGGACAAGAGGTACTTCTCTGACGTTCTCTATATTCCACATTTAGCTTTTAACCTTTTGTCAGTGAGTGCTCTTACAACTCAAGGTGCGGAGGTGATCTTTTCTCGTTATGAGATTACCATTCGTGATAAGGCGAGTGGTAGCATCTTGGCTCAGGGAGTCCAAGATAGTGGTATGTACAAGTTGACCGCTTTGCTTTCTTTTGGTGCTTCTTCTGCTCTTTGGCATGCTCAGTTTGGCCATTTGAGCTATCAACTTCTGCAGCGAGCTTCGAAGGATGGCTTGGTTGAGGGTTTATCGACCATCAAGGCTCCGTCTTCTGCTTGTTCCTCTTGCTTACAGGGGAAGCAACACCGAGCCGCCTTTTCGAAGGAGGGAACACACTGATCTTCAACATCACGTGCTCTCATTCATGCAGACTTATATGGTCCTATGAGTACCGCGTCTTTGAGTAAGGCGTTGTACATGCTCGTGATGGTGGATGATTTTTCCAGATATACTTGGGTTTTCTTTCTGAAGACCAAGGATGAGGCTTTTCAGCACTTCTGTGATTGGAGAGTAGAGGTGGAAAAAGAGACCGGTGGTTCGGTCAAGGCTCTCAGGACTGACGGAGGGGGTGAGTTCACATCCCAGGAGTTTCAGTAATATTGCAAGACACATGGCATTCGGAGACAGCTTACTACAGCATATACTTCATCACAGAATGGAGTTGCAGAGAGGAAGAATAGGACCATTATGGAGATGGCCCGTGCTATGCTTGAGCACCTCGACGTTTCTGGGCTAAGGCGGCTTCCATTGCTCTCTACATTCAGAACAGGTCTCCTACTGCTGCTCTTCTCGATAAAACTCGGTTCTTCCCGATAAAACTCCATATGAGGCTTTCCATGGTGAGAAGCCCTCCTTTGTTCATTTCCGGATATATGGGTGTTCGGCGTATGTTCATGTGCCTAAGGAGCATCGCTCCAAGTTGGACCCGAAGTCTCAGCGCATGACCTTTCTCTTATACAGCACTGTGTCCAAGGCATATCGTCTTTATGATCCTCAGGCCGGCAAAGTGGTTGTGAGCCGTGATGTGGTGTTCGACGAGACTCCTACATCTTCAGGGGGGGGTGGTGAGCTTCTTCTTCCTCCTCCTCCTCCTCCTCCTCCTCCTCCCGCTGCTTCTATTACGCCTCCAGCTGTGGATTCTCAATCAGATGATGATGACTGTGCTCCTCCTCCAGCAAGTTCGAGCAGATCTGTGCCTAGATGGTATTATCAGACAGTTTGCGATTCTGGGTTACGTGAGCTTCCTTCTGCTCCTCCGCCTGGTTCTCTCCGGCGTTCTTCCAAAGTTACAGGGAAACAAAGTCATGAGGGCAACATGTTTGTTAATTATGCTCTTATGTTCATTAATGGTCCTTCTGATCCCACTTCTGTGGACGAGGCTCTTTCACATGAGCCTTGGCGTCGTGCTATGCAGGCAGAGGTAGATACTATCGAACAGAATGGCACTTGGATTTTGGTGCCTAGGCCACTGCAGCGTAAGGTGATTGGTGTGCGTTGGATCTTCAAATCGAAGTTCCGAGCTGATGGCAGCTTGGACAAGCACAAGGCAAGGTTGGTTACCAAGGGTTATGCTTAGCGCCCTGGAGTCGACTTCGATGAGACCTTCGCTCTGACGGCCCGAATGACTACCAATCACATCGTTCTTGCTCTTGCATGTCATCATAGATGGCCCATTTTCCAGATGGAAGTCAAGTTGGCTTTCCTGAATGGAGAGCTTACATAGGAGGTTTATGTTGATCAGCCACCGGGATTTGTTGTTCCAGGCAAACAAGATCAGGTGTACCGGGCTGAAGAAGGCTTTATATAGTCTGAAGCAGGCTCCGCGGGCTTGGCACCAGCGGATTGATGAGTTCTTTCAGAAGCTCGGCCTATGCCGTTCTCATGCAGATTTGAACCTCTATATCCTCCTTGAGAGGGGGTTGATTGTTATCATTGTGGTCTATGTTAATGACCTCATCTTTACAGGTTCTTATTCTGTTAGGATCCGTTCTGTCGTGGATGCTTTGAAGACAGAGTTTGAGATGATGGATCTTGGCCTTCTGCATTATTTTCTCGGCTTTGAGATTTGGCAGACCTCGAAGGGCATTTTCTTCTCTCAGCAGAAGTACACACGGGAGATTCTCGACAGATTTCAGATGACTGGGTGCAGACCAGTATCTTCTCCTATGATCATGCGGTTGAATGTGGCAGGGGCGTTTGTCACGCCAAAAGGCATGACCACAAATTCATAGTGGGTCCATTCCGTACGGAAGGCTGTCTTGGGGATCCCGCTCAACAATTCTCACCTGGTGGTATCCACTCTTCAAGTCTAGTTTGAGAACATCTTGGTCCCATTCAACCTCTCGAGAACGTAATCTATTCGAGGCATCGGGAACTAACTCTTGATAGTCAGCTTATTGAGTGCACGATAATTGACACACAATCGAGAAGACCGATCCTTCTTCTTGACAAACTTGATCGGAGCTGCAAATGGCGACACACTGGGACGTATGAAGCCAGATTGCAACAGTTCTTGTCCATTGCCTTGGAAAGGCGGTATGGAAACTTACACAAGGGATCCGAGCCTGGGAGGAGGTCTATTCTGTGGTCCTCTGGTCTAGACGGGAGGAGCTGGGGAGAGAGATTGTCCTGAAGAAAAATCTTTTGGAACTTGTCCTGGAGAACCAGGTACTTCCCTGAAGGCTTGGCCACCGTCTGGGTAGTGTGGATGTAAATCATTGCACAATGTGCCTTTCCTGATTTCTCTTTTAGCTTGTAAATGGCTTATGAGAGGAAAGTTTGGGATTCCTGGCTCACACCTAATGGTCACTGGGGCTTTAGACACATTCCAACTAATCTCGAAAGTGTGCTTGTCCCACTTGATATCTGGCTGGAACTTGTGAAACCATTGGATTCCCAAATTAAGATGGGCAAGCATAAAATCACGCACAAACTCTACACCCTAAATGATTAACTTAGCACTTTGAGCTTCAAACTTGATGCTCGTCGTCATGCTTGTGCTAGATCTCTCAACTTTCTTTTCCACCGAAGTCAAGACGAAACGGGCTCGCCGACGGCCTATTCCGTGACCACATCTTCCGTGTTGCCGCTGTCAAACAAGACGACTCTCTGGCCACCTATGTAGCCAAAGGTCTTAAGAAATTTGTTGCGCTTATGCTCCTGTTCATGGGCGCCCTTCTGCGCATCTTCGAGCTCTCGGCTAACGATTGCATCAACCGAAGCACTGGGATCCGAAGAACTAGGGACAGCCATTGGGATCCGTGTGGGAGCTGGGCTCACCACTGAAGCCGTGGAGGTTGGGGTGGTTGTCTTCTTAGGGCACTCCCTAGAAGTGTGTCCTTTTGTATGACAAAAGAAGCACCTACCCTCCTTGTACTGAGCTGTCTTCTCAGCACTCAATTTACCATTGATCTTACTTGCCTGAGCTTTTTGGTCTGGAGTAAGCTTGGGCGCATTGGTCGAGTTCTTGGACCCAGAGGCTCCCGTGCTCTGTCCTGGGGAAGACCCCGTTTGGTTCTGGCCTTTTCCCCCCGAGACAGGTGCCTTTGGAGCGGTAGGCTGGGATGTCTTGGGCTTTCTGCCATTATGCTTCATTTCAACACTCTGCGCAAGCGAGAGTGCGTCTCCGAAGGTGGTTGGCCTAAACATACGCACCTCCCATTGGATTTGCATGTCAAGGCCATAAAGAAACCGCCCTTTCTTGTCCTTGTCAGATAAGCCCAATTGCAAACATAAGTTTGAAATTTTATTGGCAAACTGAAGGACTTGTTGCGTGTTTTGACGTGCTCTCCTAAACTCGTCTTAGAGTCGCTCGAGGTAATGGGGCGGTAGAAACCGCCGCTTAAGGTTGAGGAAAAACTTGTCCCAAACGTAAGCTGCCATACCTAATCTGGTGTGGGCATGAGTCCTTTGGGTCCACCAAGCAATGGCCTCACCTTCCAAATACCAACTAGCCAAGATCACCATGTTAGTATCACTTTTTCTAATTGTGGCAAAATATGCTTCAAACTAATGCAACTACAAATAAAGAGTTGTGGGGTCGATTTTACCATTATACTTACTGAAGTTCATTTTCTCGGGAAAATGACTCGAGGAAGCCGCTGGTGTCTTTCTTGCATCCAAAGCCACATGGTATCTTCCGTGTTGCACGCGTTGCCTAGCGTCATCTTGTGCAGTAGCACGGGTTATTGCTGCGCGGTCTTCCATCTGTCGAATCTCCATTGCTCGTATCTGCAACTCGAGCATCGAACTCGGTTGTGGTCGTATCTCATCAAAAGGGTCATGTAGTAGAGGATATGGAATCTGGGAAACGGAAGGAGAGGGAGGAGGAGACGGAGAAAGAGGTGATGGAGAATGGGTGCGCTCTTCTAGGGCCAAGATCTACGCCTTCTGCTCTTCCAATTTGGTACCCTGTTCTGCGATTGCTTGCATCATCTGGTGGAACATCTCCTATACACTCGTGCCTGTTGCCCTAGAAGGACAGCCTAGTGCACTTTGGTCCCAAAGTTGTCATTCTCTCTCGTTGTCGTGGCTCGCCATAGCAAGAAAATGCACTTCCTTTCCGGAGCACATTTTGACCATCCACAATGCGTGTGGGAGACTTCCGGAGGCTGAAAACCAACCGTCCTTCGACAAGAGTCACACCAAAAGGGGGTGGTCCACTGGAGTCTAGAAACCAACCACACAAGCGAGAAAAAAAAATTTCTTTCTTTTTTTTTTTTGGTTTTTCCGGCTGAATCTTTACACTTGAAGAAGGCTCTGATACCAATGTAACATGCGGAAGCCTCATGGTTGAATCGGTAACTTCAATGCTCAGAATTCAGCAATCTTTCACGACGAATATAACGCACACAACTGAAGTAGATGTGCAGAAAAATAGAGAGAGAAATGAAATGAAATGAAATGTTATATTAACGTCTTCAAAAGGCCATAATGACCTATGAGACCAAAAGTTACATCATGGTGGATCTGATACAATGTCTGGATTTAAAAAAAAAAACCCAGAAAATGAAAAATAAAGATGATACTACCGGCACCTAGAAAATGAAACTGGAACTGGAATATAGCGAGGGGGGGGGGGGGGGGGTACGCTATGGAGGTGAGTGGAGTATAGTGAGGGGATACAATATAATGTGGGACGGAGGGGTACACTATGGAGGTGAGAGAGAGAGAGAGAGAGAGAGAGAGAGAGAGAGAGAGAGGGAGAACAAGACACAATATTGGGTCCCAAATACCCTTTGTAGGGCCCCCACCACGAATGGTGCATTTGCTTTATTAGAATGATGTAAATCAGGAAATAAAGAGAGAATCTTGACCTGCACTTTTCACCTTGATTGAAGCTTTCCCCTTGGCTGTCCTGGCCCTTGGAAGTAGCAATCCCTTGTGAATTATGAGATGATGGACTGAATTCATGGCTGGGCTTCTAATACTCTCCTCTAGCCCTGGTCGGCCAGCATAAACAAGTCGGCTAGTAGCGTAAATGCTCTCGACCAGCAAAAATAGCAAATAAATGCCAAAAAATCCCATTGTTTTCACACTTGTCATGGCCGGCCACCCCAAGCAAACCTGCTGGTTGCTGGGCAGCCCCTGGGCTGGCTGTATGGGCTGTCCCACAGCTGGCCGACAGCCTCTCTAGGGCCTAGGGCCCAGTCGGCTGGCTGTCCAGTGGCCATAGGGCTGGCCAACAGCCCCCCCCTGCCAAAGCCAAGGCTGGTGGGCACAGCCTGGGACCCTCCTGGCCCCTTGGGGGTGGTTCTACACCTCCCCCATGCCCACAACAAGAGCACAAGGCTTTGCCCTGGGGTAGCCTTATGGGCTGGCCCCTTCTCTACATGTAATCCTACCAAGGGGGTGGTTCTACACCTCCCCCATGCCCACAACAACAAGAGCACAAGGCTCTGCCCTGGGGTAGCCTTATGGGCTGGCCCCTTCTCTACATGCAATCCTACGTGCACCTACAGATGTCCGGCACCCGGTCGCACACTAGATACACAAATCACCTGACATCACAGTACGGACTGGCACTGCTTAAAGTGCAAGACAATGCACACCTGACCGTGGACGCATAGAGTGGAAACCCGGCTGACTCGTCTTGGATTGGGCTCACCTGGGACTAGTTTCCACTCCAGGTCTTGCACCTTCTTGTTCAGATATGTCCATGTGGCATCCAAGTGCGGGATGTCCACGTGCACCTACAGATGTCCGGCACACCTGGTCGCAGACTAGATGTCCACGTGCACCTACAGCTGTCCGGCACACCCGGTCGCCGACTAGATACACAGATCACCTGACATCACAGTATGGACTGGCACTGCTTAAAGTGCAAGACAATGCACACCTGACCGCAGACGCATAGAGTGGAACCCCGGCTAACTCGTCCTGGATTGGGCTCACATGGGACTAGTTTCCACTCCAGGTCTTGCACCTTCTTGTTCAGATATGTCCATGTGGCATCCAAGTGCGGGATGCACGTGACATCTAAAGCCACCTCCTAACTCCCCCCAATTAGGGTGCCACTTGGTACCATACCATGTGACTCCCTTGCCACCTAAGCTTCTAGAAATGACTAGCTTATGTAGTCCTTTCAGTCCTTTAAAAAGCACCCACCACAAAGGTTAAAGGTTAAAGATATATCAGCGGGTGGCGTGGTAGTGCCCTCTATGGCCTCACTGCAGCGACATGCCTGATGTGCTGGGCTCATACTCTTATGCTAATGCCAGTGCTTTATCTAAGGTAGCATAAGACCTGATATTCAGTATCAAACCTAGCACGAAGGTCCTTCTATGGCTATCTGGACTGCTAGCTTTTGCATGTGATTGGAGAATTCAATGATTGTTTCCTTGTCAGGCTGTTCTATCCTGCGGTACTCTTCAGTTGTTGGATGTGAAGTGGTCGGAGCTAATGCTGCTTCACGTGGTCCACAAGATCATCCCTTGTATAGTCTACTGCCCCTATAATGGTGCTGCGCTCCATCTCATATTGCTTCCACGAGGTGACTGCATCATCTGTCATGTACATAGAGGTATTAAGCACCTTTGTCTTTTCTTCCATCCTCACCTCCTCATGTGCTTCATTGCTATTGGAGAGGCTACTCTTGAGAAATTGTGGGAAGCTAGTTTGCCTGGGGCATCTGATCTGGAGGGTCTAACACAAGTTCTTCAGGAAGCTGTGCTGTCAATCAGGGCCTGGTTGGCAATGTTGTAACTATTGTCTTCTTCCAGGCGCTGCGTCCGGTATTCTTCTGCTTTGGTGTCACCACTTTCCTTCATCTCCCTGCCGAAATACTGCTGCCTCGTCACGTCGTCGTTTCTGTTCTTTGGCAGCATCCTGCCGTAGGTGGCCTTTGTCTCCATGTTTACGTTGATGTTCAACTTCAGCTCCCTTCTGTAGTATGTCTTCTTGGCTTGCAGGAGGGCCAATTCTCCCTGGAGGATTTTCCTCACCCTCACCAAAGAACAAGGTTTGGGTAGGGGGCTCATTGTGAGCAGCCCATCCCCCTAACCCTCTATGAAGGAGGAGGTCTAGGTCTCCTCATGCTGAGGAGGCTGTTGGTGCATATACTTGCTGGCCATGTCTGTTGGCTATCTGGAATGCACGTTGACCAAACATTATCTGGCCTCTGCGCACAACCCCTTGGCAAATTTTCTTGCAGGAGTAAATTTTTAAGCTTCAAACTGATGTCTGAGCCTTGCTGTAATACCAATGTTAGAGAGTCTGGTGGAATAATTTCAGTAGACGTGTTTAAATTCAAGCACATGAAGCCAATGAGGTGATAGCCCCCGTGTTGAAGGTGTTTGCCTAGGACCAGGTGGCAGGAGGTCCTCGATTGAAAACCCCACAAGGTGCTTCCTCGGCAGCATCGCATACGGGCGGATAAAATGCGCCTGTAGGCAGGCGCCTATGGGCGGTGAAAAATGGTAACTACGAGAGGATCTTGGGCCTAAGGTTAGTTGGGAAAAAAACAAAATAAAATAAAAAAAGCAAAATTCAACCACATGAATAGCATAGACACTGGAAAACTTAAACACTCATTCACAAGCAACCTAGCTCATTTCCAACCACTTCCGAGGCCGGCTTTCTGTTGCTCCTTGGTTAACGACTTGCTCATTCTTATAGGCCTGTTTCCTCTGAGCATTGGTTAATGCCTCATAGGTGTGCATCTGAACTACCTTGTGCAAACCAACGACCATGCCTCTTCATAAATTAGGCTCACAATGGTCTTTTTCTCCCTAAAACTACCTTGTTCATGGCCTCAGAGAGTCTAGGCACATGCATCTGAAGCCAGCATGCATTTTGGATAAACATTAAGAATTCTTCAAATGTGTGGAGCTTTTGTGTGATACGTGCATAGGCTGAGCAAATAATGTGTATGTGCTTCAGTATTTATCTCTTGCGTATGACACACAGCACATTCCAATCTCCTGTGCTTGCTTGAGCCTCGACGTTGATTGCACTCTGGCTTAGAGAGGGTTTGGTGTTTGCAGGTGTAGTAGTGCCTGTATGAGTTGCACAATACTTAGTTGAGTAGTATGCAAATTTTGACTGTATTGGAGCCTCTTTCGGTTGTTTATGCAAAACATCATGCAGATGCAGTCCTATGGCGAGCGATTTATTAGTTTACGGAGGAAAATGACAGGTCCAGTAGCCATTTTGCAGAACCAAGCTCTGTATGTCATGGACCCATCCCGTTGTCAGCAGTTTGCTATGAGCTTCACTTTTGTGATATAATGGTACTCTCTCCTTAAGGCAAAATATGTCCAAGGGCATGCAGTATTATGGTAGTAGTCTTGAATCCCATTTGTCCTCTTAGGAATGTCTTTGGTACTCTCTCAGTATAATAGATAGTGTTCCTGGGGGTGCTTACTCCCGAATCTCCACACCTCTATGCCATCTACAGGACGTGCACGACAAGTCACTGAATAAATTCGATTTAAGATGGCTTCAACGAATTGTATTCGATCTGAAAGGCATGGTAATTGGTCCAATCTGCCTTGATCCTTCACTGCGAGCAGTACGGGATTCAATGCTCAAGTGTTTAAAAGTGCTCGATTACTTCAATTTCTTGTTCAAGATATGTGAAATGTGAGCATGCAACTGTCTTGGCAATCGTCGTCTCTGTTTTTCTCACATTGACAGCCAATCCACTACACTTGTAGAAATGATCCAAGACATCCATCAGCTTTTGTAGATCCTCTTGGATGAATGCAAAGCGAACCATATCATCTGGTGGCAACTTTGTTTTTGGGGAGAGAGAGAGAGAGAGAGAGATTTTTATGATAATCCCTCTTGTGTTGATGCCTTCTGTCAATGCAGTGCTGATGGACAGCCACAAAGAGAAGGAAGCCATTGATGAGCTTTCCAAAGCTGTAGCCTTCAAAGCTGACTTGCACTTGCTTCATTTGCGGGCAGCTTTTCATGAGTGCATTGGAGATGCCAGGAGTGCTTTGCGTGATTGCCGTGCAGCCCTTTCGGTCGATCCAAGTCATGTGGATTCTATGGAGCTCCATGGTCGTGTTCACAGCAGAGAGCCTTGATCAGTCAGCTTTTTGATTGCATTCAAGGAGGACTAACTGTGGTCCTTTGTCAAACCCTTCTCCAGCTTTGAGGAAGGACCACCATTGGTCCCTTTTTTGAGTATATTACAGTGTACCATCATTTGTATGCTAATTTGACGTCGCTGGGTACGCTGTTGTAATTGTAACTAACAGAAACAGGGGTTGTGCTTTTGCCCCTTTTTCCTTAAGAGGAAAGACAACTTCACAATTGTAATATCTGAAGAGCATGCAAGTAATTAATGTCATCAAATCTTTCTACTTGTTTTGCCAGAGCATTAGGGATTGTGCTCTTGTTCCCATGCTATCACAACCACATTAAAGAGCTCTAAATTGGGTTTTTTAAAAGAAGGAAGCGTCAGATAAGAAAGAAAATGAAGGGCCTTTATGGTGCTAGTAGCAAGCTTGAGCCTGTATATATCCACTTTAGCAGGCACCATGCACAGGTTAAGACAAGACAAGGCTCAATATATTATGCACCCCAAACAATTCTTGGGGTTGCATTAATTAAAAATGAGATACTTGTCTCATTCACATGCAATTTCCCAATTTACATGCAAACCCCCACCATTCACATGCAATCCCAATTTACATGCATTTTCGACTATGGCGCCTCTCTCCCCTGGTTTTTGCACGTCGTGCGGTGTGCTGTCGGTTGCATCTCCGCTCTGCGTTGTCTCCAGGTTTTCTTTCCCTCGCTGTCGGTTTCGTCTTCGCGTTACGTCAGCTGTAGCTTTTCTTTGCTGCGTCTTCTGGTGCAGATGGTGGTGGCATCTCACATCTGTCGGTCATGTGTTGGTCTTCTACAAACTTCCTTTCTTTTCCTACGTTCCTGTTTTGCTCATGTGCTTCTCAGGTGATTTCTGTATCGAACTTTCATTTTAATTGGTGCTTTTCGACATGTTTCATGCGGTCCTCGTCATGACCATGCTCTATCTATTTTTGTTACAATCTGTTTCTAGAACGATTGTATGGCCTATTTAAAGAGCCCTTCTGTTTGGGCTGATCATGCCTTTGTTTGTTCTTTCTTTTATCGCAAGAAGAAGCCTTTGTCCTTCTGTTTGTGTTGATCATGCCTCCTAGGAAGAAGCCTTTGGATGACATCAGTAACATGATGATGTTTGATTCTCGTGGTAATTCTTCTTTGCTCCTTTGTCATGAAGATAACCGGTCCGTTTCGACTGTTCCCAGAGCTGAAATAAATACACCTTGCCCTCGAATGGTTACACCACCCGAGGGCCCTTAGACGGTTCGCAGTCTTCACGTAGTGAAGGAGAAGGCATGGTCGTCTGGTTATTTTTTCTGCAGTTGTTGCAATCAGCTTATTTGTCCATATGTTTCTTTGATGGGTTCGTGGATCGAAAATAATATATCTGTTGTTGGCATATATGTATAAATATGCGATTACAATTATCCTTTAACAAACATATGCATAATAATGTGCTTAGCCGAATTTAAGAATCTTTGTGAAAGCGCTCATGCAAGGATTTATGTTTTTTTTGATATTCTTAAGCTAGAAGGAATATGTTGAATTTATGAAGTTTTATGGCATCCAAAACAATTTCGTAATTCTCTGTAGTAAATGATTTCCCTTCATTATTTGTTATATTCATGTTTATTTATTTTTTAAATTTTGTTTCGTCTGAAAATCTTTTTTCTTTTACAACGGCAGAGATTTATATAGTTTTTTTAAATGTACGTTTTTTCTCGCAGGTATCGTTTATTGTCTGAAAATTATTGTATAAATATATGGCATTAATTGTTTTTTAAAAAAAATCATGCACTGTTTATTTCTGGTTTTTCTTAAAAATCAGTAAATTATCTTTATTTTACTCGGTAAACGAAAAATAGTATTAAATTTGAGAAGATAGTTAACATTTTATAATGCTTGTCTTGAAAATAAATTTATAAAAATAAATACTAACTTTTATAAAATACTATAGTTAATATCGTCACATACATTATCAAATAAGATGGTCAATTAAAATAAACTGAAGTAATTGTATTAAATTGATAATGAAAATTTATTTATACATACAACGATATTTTCTTAATGATTATCTTCATAATAAATTTCAAGAGATAATTATCTTCACTAACTTTTCTAAAATACTATACTAAATTTTTAAAGATGATTAAAATAACAAAATTAAACTAATGAAAATAACAAAATATATTGAAGTCAATTAAATGAATTAAATTGATAATGATTAATTATTTACACAATCTTGTAGGTAAATAATATGTCATAAATGAAGTAAAATAAAGACCGAGTTTTATAGCATCAATTTTTTTAAATTTAAATTAATGATTTTGTAGAACTATATTAATTTACTTGAATTTAATTATAATTCAATAAAGTTTTTAAAATCTCACTCCCAAAAAAATAAAAAATATCAAAGAGTGGATATGCACTCATTTTTTAATTTCTATATTGTTGTTTTCAATCATGATAAAATCAGGCCAAAATATAATCCTTTTTGGTTTTTTGAAGGTTCAAGCAAAGTAATTACAAAAGGGAAAAAACCACTTGAGAACGAGAAGAATGCAGATTCAGAACCTTCCATACACAAAATCCCGTCTTTTCTAGCAGAAAAAAAAAACCAGAATCTTTGAGGTGTCTGTTGCGATAGCAATAGGAAATAGAGATATTTACTTGTCTTGTTGGGAACCCTTGGAGGAATTTGTGAGGATGGAATGTATGAAAGGTCTTTTTGCACTAGAAAAAGGAGGAACCTTAAACCTTATTCACTTTCAAATGGTAGCTAGTTTAATGGCACCATCTCTAAAATAAGCATAGGAAAAACTATAAAAAGATATTTAGGATGGGATTTGTTTAAGCCTGAGGGTGCACTAGTAATGTGTAGAGGACTTAGGCAAGTTAAGATGCATACCCTCGAAGGGATGGTGGGTTATTGCATGAAAGATTTCCATAAACCACACTTTAAATTTTTCTCGCACAACATATCTGCTGAGGAAATTACTAGAGGTCGACAGCTATATGCCTTATATGGCCAGGTTGACTTGAAGAATAAAGTCTGTTTATCACCTATCAATCTTTTTGAGAGAGCTTATGTCTGCATGGATAATTATATAGCCAATAAAATTGGGGCATCTGTACAAACCACTCTTCTAAAAATGATTCGTATTGGAAAGTACTACCAGTCAGCCTCATGGATTATTCCAAAAACTGGGCCGGGTATGAGTAAAAAAAGATCTGCAGCTGTGTGGAAAGTCATGAAACTCCCACATCTTACTCAATGCATAGATATAGAAGAGATTTTCTTTGTCGATACTCCTCCCGCCAAGTACTTTGACCCATTCAATGCAAGAAACAATGGAGATTATGAAGAGGAGGGAAATGTTGATGCTGATGAAATTCCAGACAACAACACAGCACCGGGAACCCGTTCGCATCCAATAGTTATTGATGATGATGAAGAACCTCAATCACCGCATGACTATTGTACATCTTATCTATCTGTATGGGAGAGAGTATATAAATTCAAAAAAACTATTGTAGATGGTGATAAATTTGTACAACTCTCTCCCCCAAAAATCTGCAAGTTTATAGGGCTTACAAAAGAGGAAGCTTGTTTTGTTCGATTCCATGCTTCAATTCTCCTCGTATTCCTCATGTTTATGACCTTTTGCAGTAAATAAAATGTGTTCTTTCTCAATTTCTCAAATGAATTATATTCAATATTCCTCTTTTGAATAAAAGAATTCATGGGATTTACAAAAATCAATTCTACCCATATTTCCATTTTTGATAAATATTCATAAATTGAATTATACTAAAATTTTCTCTTTTTTCCATTTAATTTCTTGGATCTCAAATATCATGGGAATTCCTCTTTTTACATTTAATTGCTTGAATTCTAAATGTCATGGAAATTCCTCTTTTATCATCAAATAAATTTATCTAAAATTCCTCTTTTCTTTAATAAAAATATACATTAAGTTCGAAGACTAGGTAATATGGCGTAGTCCTAGTTAAGGTTTTGTAGGTAGTTCTATAAGCCCATAAAGTGGATGAGAGATTTTGCTCCTAATCCATCCTCGATGCTTTGGTTGTCATAGGACCTTGTTCGTGATTTTGTATCTTAACCACTTTGTATCTTAGTCTTGTTTGTGCTTTTGTATCTTAACCGTGCTTTTGAAAGTATGTTCGAAAATACCTTATGGCGCAAAGCACAGTCACTTGAAAGCATATGTGTATTCAAAGAAGAAGAAGCAATATATGCAAATACCAATGGTTTGCTGACTCCTTGTCTTTTGTTTATTTCTTTTTATGCTATTATTCTATCGGTGTCTTATCGAGGCCTGGCACTTGCGTGGTTCCAGACCACCTAGTCGGCTCCAGAGGAGACACAACTAATGCAACTGTGCCTAACACAATAAGCCAATGCTAGTGTGTTGTGCCACCAATCTGCCTAGGCTAAGGGAGTTAGTTGCAATAGTGCAACGGTTAGTTTCTACATCTAGTGAGATCCTTAATGTGGCTCCTAATCCTGTCTCTGGTGGGAGTCACTTCCGAGAAGGATTGACTGTGGACTCAAACACAAGTAAAAAGACATGTTCGAAACAGTTCGAAACAGAAAGCACTGACACAACTTGAGAGTCAAATAGAATTGCACAATACAGAGAATGAGGAACTATGCCAACAATCATTGTATTCCTAAGTAAATCTTAGCATGTACACAGTTCCCCTCACTCTCCACTCTCCTTTTCTTTACATTCACCCGGGTACTACCCATTGGCAAGAACAGTTATAAGGTTTTTATAAGAAAAAGACCCAGAGCTGTTGGCCAACGGATATGCTTGGCGAGCAATCCACCGCTAATACCTGGAGATCACAGTGGACGCTGTGCCTAGCAACAAAGCCCATAGTGGCTTTATTCGTGTCAATTAAGAATTGCTTTCTTTATGCGTAAAGCAAAATTCCTCTAGTTCACCTCTGCATGTATGTATGCAATTCGTGTGCTTAAGGCCTTGTCCACCCTTCTTCTTCAGGTTCCTCATTCTTGGAAAAGCCTCTTGAGACAAATTTAATGGGCTAATGGGCTTATTCGGAGCATACCTAGGCTCATAAGCCCTTATCCTCTTGCTCACCCACTCATGCCCTAGCCCCGTTTTCTCGTCTACCCGATGGAACTGCACTTCTATTGGCTTAGCATATGGGAACCTTTTTCTTGCTCTTTACATTGCCTCAATGGCCATTCCTGCTACAAAGGCATGTGGTTTAGTGTGCTCTAGGGCAATGGCTTTGTCTTCAAAAATTGTCAGCTCTGGCTCTTTTAACCTTCTCCTTCCCCCTTGACTCCATCTCCACCCATAAGGTGGTCTGCCTATAGGTTCCAGAATGGTTGTTGTTCTTTCTCTTTTTGCCAGGAAACTTTGTTGGCCCAGGGCACTGGTAGTCCTGCTCTGTGTGTGAGCCGTTGCCTTCTCACCCAACTCCGTGAGTCATAAGATTCCCCCACTTCCCGGTACAACCCGGGATGTGGATGAGGGGCTCCTCATGTGTGCTGACTCCCTTGCTTGTGAGCTGCTCTGCCCTTGATTCTCCACCTTTTCGTCCAACTGGTTCATAAAATGTGCAATCTCGTTCCAGTTGGACGGTTGCACTACTCCCGCTTGTTTACAGCTTGGATTAAATTCCTCATGTGTCTAAGGGCGGTCTCTTTGGAAAAATTGGTGCCTCTTTGCTCCTTCTCGCCCCGGAGCCTTTGTTGCATCTCTTCTTTTTTTTCTTTTTCTCATTTTGCCCATTCCTGGAAGTCTTGGATCATCTTTTCTTTGTTCCACACTTCCGTGGCATGAGCTTTTCTCATAGTATCCATTTGTTCCTCTCTCTTTTTTAGATCAGCATGAGCTGTCATTAGAGTGACATTCAGTAGTTCATACACCATACTAAATGGTGTAAGTCTTGCTGCATTCTTATAAGCTGTTTGGAATGCCCATAATGCTGAGTGCTATTTCGTCTCCCAATCATTCCTGTTCTAATTTATTGTATTGATTAGGATTCCCTTGAGGATCTTGTTGGTGTACTCTGCTTGCCCATTGGCTTATGGATAGTAGACTTTCAACTTCTTGTGTATTATCATATGCTGCTCCGTCAGTTTCTTGATCACTTCATTGATTAAGTGAGTCCCTTGATATCTGACTATCTCTATAGGGCATCCGAATATTGTCATTATGGTTTCATAAAGAAACTTTGCTACAGATGATGCCTTGCAGTCTCTAAGGGCCTTGGCCCCTCTACCCATTTTGTGCAATAATTAGTGGCCACCAAGATATATTTGTTTCTTGTCCTTTGAGAGCAGCTGGTTTGAATGGCCCAATGAAGTCCAGACCCCACTTCTGGAATGGCTCGAGTGGCAGGAATGGATTATGGGGCATTCTGTCTGCATCGCTTGGTTGCCCCATCCTCTACCACATGTCACACTCTCTTGAGAGCTTATGCGCATCTTTTAATGTAGTTGGCCACCACAGACCTGCTTGGAATACCTTCCGTCCTGTGACTTCTTCGGAAAAATGCCCACTGCTTACACCTTGATGTGCTTCTACTAACACAGCCTGTTGCTCGTGCTTGGGGACACATCTCCTGAGAATGTGGTCCATGCCCATTTTGTATAGCTACTCAACCACTACCATGAATGACTTGCTCTAGAGAGTCAGCTTCTTTCTTAGATCTTTGGACATGTACTCCGGAAAGGACAAGTCAGACAGGAATTGCAGCATTTCATCATACCAGCTAGGTCTTTCTCCTTCTGTGAGAGGAAGAGCGCATCTGGGAAATCATCTTCTACCCCTTCTGGCTCTTCTCCTTTTTCCAATCCTGATAGGAAGTCTGCCCCACTGCATGCTTGTTCCCGAGGGTGTGCCTTATGTTGAACACAAATTTTTGAAACAAGAGCATCCATTTGGCTAACTTTCTTGTTAGGTATGGTTTGTTTATTAAGTACAGGAGAGCTTTGTGATCTACATGAAACTCAAACATCTTACCAAGCAAGTAGTGCCTAAACTTCTTGATGGAGTAGATCATTCCCAGTGACTCCTTCATTGTGGTGGAGTAGTTCTTTTCCGGTATGGACAGTCTCTTGCTTGCATAATAGACTGGTCTATATTATCCCTCTTGTGCTTCTTGCATCAGGGCACACATGGAACACCAGGTCATAGTTGGGCTACTACAGGATGCGCACTGCCAACAGTGTCTTCTTTAGATTCTGGAATGCCTCTGACAGGATTTGGACCAGACATATTTTGCGTCCTTCATCGTTAGGCTGTATAAGGGTATTGCCACATTAGCTAGGAACCTCATGAACCTACTATGCCGCTTGATTAGTCGCAGGAATCTTGCAAGCTCTTTGGTATTCTTGGGGGGCTACAGCTTCACAAAATGACTGCAACCTTGGCCGGATCCACCGCAGGCCCTTCTGCAGACACTATATGTCCCAAAAGAGATCCACTAGTCAAAGCAAAGGCACACTTTGCTAGACTTAGGCCCAGCCTGCCTGCACTTTTCTCGGCACATTGTGAGGTGTGTAATGTGTTTTTCTTTCTTCCCGAACATGCTAAAATCATCCACAAACACCCTCATGAAGGTGGTTTGGTATTCATAGAATATTTCTTGAACCATCCTCTAGAATGTAGCACAAGCATTTTTTAGTGAATGTCATCACATTGGACGCAAATGTTGGACGCAAATGCTCCCCATTCTATTACAAAGGTAGTTTTTTCTTTATCTTCCTGGGCCATTCGCACTTGATTGTGCCCACTAAATCCATCTAGGAAAGAATATGTTTCATGCCCCGCTACTGCATCCAGCAAGGAATCAATGGAAGGCATTGGAAACGGGTCGGATATAGTGGAAGTATTCAGCTTGTGGTAGTCAATGCACACCCTAAACTTCCCATTCTTTTTTAGAACGATGACTATTGGCAATAGCCATTTTGCCGCCCGATCCACAGGATAGATGAACCCCACCTTTAATAATTTGTCAATCTATTCCTTTTCAGAGCTGTTTGGAATAGTTTGGGTTCATCCTATATCTACTCTGCCTGATTGGGGTTGCATCTTCTTTCAGGTTAATTCTATGTTGGTAGAAACTGGGATCAATCCCCTTCATGTCAAAATAGTTCTAAGCAAAGACATCCTTGTAGGAATTCAACAATTCAAGGAGCCTCCCTCTAAATTCTTGATTTAGTGTGGCACTAATCCTGACTGTCTTGGGTTCTTGATCATCCCCCATGTTCACCTCCTCAAGCTCGTCTTCTTGCACTTTGATATTTCTTTTCCTAAGCTCATCTTCCTCCGGTTTTAGAGCCACCATGGTTTTTTCTGTTCTGCCTATAGCTCTTCCACATCATCCTAAGTGTCTTCTCTCCTCATTGACTATCACCTCAGGATGAGCTACCAAGACCTGTGGGTCATACCTTTGCACAATCCTTTCTATGTCTACTTTAAATAGGGAAAGCAGATCTGGATTCTCCTTCAAGATCTGCTCTTCTTCATCATCTTCTACCCCTTCTAGGTAATTCAGGCCTTATGTATGCATTGGTCGATTTTCGGGGCTTAGCTTGTCTCTTCTTGCCCCCACCGAGATGCAAACCTTGTTTTTGCCTCTTCTGATCGTGATCTTATCCATCTCCCAGTTATGCTTTATTCTTCCACTTCGGAACAAAGGCCTTCCTAGGGGCATCGGATATACACCTACTATCTCGGTCATCTTGAGAACAATGAACATAGCAATGAAGCTACATCTTGCCACCTCTATCTATTCTCCCCAAATTATTTTGAGACAGGTTGGACCCTTCTCTGGTTAGCCATATGAATGTGGAACGGAGCGGGCTACATGTCTGTGATTCCTAGATTTGTAGCCAGGTTATCTGATATTATATTTACCCCTAACCCACCGATCAGAATGACTTGTTATGTCTCACCTCTGATCCTAATGGTTACTTCCAAAACAGAGGTATCACAGTCCTGAACAGTTTCCACATTTTTGCATTCTGCCACTGAGTTTTCTAGTTCTTTGCAAAGGCATCTGTGCTAGTTTCTCATTTGGTAGTAGCTTTTGTTTATAGTTGGGAACTAGGTTCAACATTTGATCTAGAGTGATATTTAATTTCATCTTGCTGAGATCCTCCAATAAGTCATACTCCTTTCTGGAACTGCTGCTTTTTTCCTTGCTAGTGGGCTCACCTTGACCTCTACATGTTCTTTCTTCTTCTTGGTTTGCTTCTTTCTCTCGTTCTTGACTTCCTCTTGTCAATTTTCCATTTTAGATATTCTCCATATTTTCTTCTACCTCTTTTTGTGAGGCTTCTGCTGCTATGGGCTATAATTGTCTCCACTTGGCATTTTTGCATCCTTTCCTGTGGTTGCTCTTTCGTTTTGTAAACCAGCTTTTTTCTTGCCATGATTTCCTCTCTCTTCTTGATTAGGCTTATCCTGTCCAAATTTCCTTCAGATTTTTCCAAGCACGGGATTTCTTGTATTGTTCTCATCATTCCTTGTGCACTTTGCACTAGTTTGGTGATCTGGTCACTCACGGACTTTCTGTTGTCTTGTCCACTTCTCTAGCTTCTCTCTGTTCTGGTTTGGCATTCCTACCTATCAGCATCTTGACAAGCTCTTATGATCTTGTCATGACCATCACTTCTTCCGATGGCTTTGTCCTTCTCTCTCTATGGTCTATTTTCTTCATATTCATAGTTGCATCATTTCCTACCGTGTTTGCCTCCCTTGTTGGCATGGTTTCCTGCAATTCCTGCCTGATGGCGCTGAAATATGGAGTAGTCATTCTGTTTATGCCCCATACCATTGCAATAGAAACACGCTCCTCTTGGACCGAATCTTCCACCTCCCCCAAATCTTCCACCTCCTCTTCCATATGATCTGTTGATTTGAGGTCCTATGGCGACCTAGTTGGCGCAACAGGGGCTTATTGCTGCTGTCTTTCCACCACTCGGGTTCTCGTTTCGTATGTTATAGCAACATGTCTATAGAGTGATTGTCCCTTGCACAGATGGTGCACACTTGTGTGCCTCTTAATTGGCACTCATCTTATGTGTGGCCTTTATTGTTGCACCTCGTGCACTCTGACATCTGGTCTGATTCTGGATCCTACATGTCCTCCAAAAATCTTGGCGAGGGAGGTCCTTAGTTTGCCTACTTCCTACCTTTATTTTTTCAAGGCTTCCGCTCTTCGGCATCCAACTCCTAACTGGATTCTGACTCTGAGGTGTCCTCTTTGGAATCAGATTATTCTGAGGTTTCTTCTTTTTTCTTCCTCTTGTCCTTTTTCTTTTTGGAATCTTTGTTTGTTTGCTTTAGGACTCCTTCAAGAGGGCAGCTCTAGCCACCACTTGTTCGAAGGTCAGGGTTTCCAGGTTGCATGAGGCTACTGCCATCTGGAGCTTCTCCCTCAATCCTCTCACAAACCATTGGCTCAATGTGGCTGGAGCGGGATGGTTGGGCTAGTCCAGGTGCATCAACATTGCTCTAAATTCGACCGCATAGTCTTCTGTTGGTCTCTTTTTCTATGTCATCCTCTGCAGCTTTTCTAGCACTTCCATTATGGTCTTGTCTTTCTTGAATCTCTTTAGGAAAGCCTTCTTTAGCTCTTCAAATGTTTGGAAGTGCTCCACTCAGTACTGGGCATACCAATTGGTGGCTTTGCTACCCAATGTTGTAGCAAAATACTTCGTCTTTTGCCGCCCCAACAAAGCTTTGTTTGCCTAGAACGTGGTTTCAAAGGTGAAAATGTGGGCATTTGGGTCCTCCTCACTCTTGCTTTTGAATTTCGGGTTGAGAGACATCCTACCCACAGCTACCAATTATTCCCCTTCCTGAGCTTCCTGCCTCCTATGTGGTGGTTCCTAACAGTCTTCTTCCTAATTACTTGGTGGTTCTGGAATAACTCTCTGCTGTTGCTGTGGAATCCCGTTCGGTTCCTGATGATCTTCTTCGTGATTACTTGGTGGTTCTGGAATCAGTCTCTCTTGCTGCTGTGGAATCCCGTTCGGTTCCTGATGATCTTCTTCCTGATTCCTTAAAGGCTCTGGGATCAGTCTTTCCAGCTGCTATGGAATTCCATTTGCCAATCTTCTTGGTCGTCGGCGCGCAGAGGACAGTGCAGTGGTGCTCCTTGTTCTACGGTTTCAACTTGTCTATACGACAGTACCAAATTTCCTTGTTTGATCTCCCTTCATTCTCCATTCCTACTCCATTGTGCTCTTATGCCTCTCTGGTTAGCACTCCTAACCCTAGTTAGTGCGTGCTTTCTTTTTGGGCTACTTTTAGCCAATTTACCTTACTGATCATGCATGACTTAACCTATACTAGCCTCTATCTCTCTACTCCCTCCCTACCTAGCATGCCGTTCCCCAGCAAGATTGCCAAAAGTGTCGGTGTCCGGTTGAGACCCAGAACTTGCATGGTTCCAGACCATCTAGTCGGCTCTGGTGGAGGAGACGTAACTAATGCAACTGTGCCCAACACGATAAGCCAATGCTAGCACGTTGCACCACGGATATGGCTAGGCTAAGGGCGTTAGTGTTGCAATAGTGCAATGGTTAGTTTTCCTGCATCTGGTGAGATCCTTAATGTGGCTCCTAATCTTGTTTATGGATGGGAGGCACTTCGGGTAGGATTGACTGTGGACTCAGACACAAGTAAAAAGACATGTTCGAAATAGAAAGCATTGACACAACTTGAGAGTCAAATAAAATTGCACAATATAGAGAATGAAGAACTACACTGTATTCCTCCGTAAAACTTAGCCCATATAATTCCATAGTTCCCTTCACTCTCCAATGTCCTTTTCTTTGCATTCGCTCGGGTACAACCCATTGGCAAGAATAGTTACAAGGTTATTAGAAGAAAAGATCTAGAGCTGTTGCGTGCCCAACGGATATGCTTGGTAGCAGTCCACCCACTAGATGGCCACCACATATTCATTTATGTTCTTTATCTTTGTTTGTAACACGTTAATATGAATAACAGTACACATTGTCTATTTGTCGCCAACACGATGTACTACCATCACATTTAAGAGAAACTCCATCATGTCACTTAAGAAATTGGTTCCTTGGTCACTAATCAACTCTATAGGACATCTAAATCTAGTGATGATGTGCTGAACTTGATTTCCCACATCGGCTTTTACTGTGGCCTTAGACTCAACCCACTTAGTCACATGGTTGGTATAGCCATGATGATGTAGTGCACTTGCTTGCTTTTAGCATGGTTAAGCTAACAGGTCGTCCTATGAAGTATATGCCCCATTTAGCGAAAGGTCTTATAAACATGATTGGTTGTAATTGCATTCTATACTTTTGTTGTGGAATCATGGTACTCATGTTGCAAACATTTCGACGTATTCTATTGCATCTTTGAATAGCATAGGCCCCACCATAGTCTTATATATAGGACTTTTCTTGTTGTGATATCTCCTTTAAAGTGCCCTCCATACTCTTGCATGAGCTTATTCAAGAATATCAATGTACTCGTCTTTGCATATGTAGATCATCTTTCCCTCTTTTGTAGAGTTGTCCAGAAATGAGGGTGTATGGGATTGCTACCTTCACTAACTAGCCTCTTTTCTTAGGGGGGATATGATCTCATCTAGCAAAGTCTATTGCTAAATTATTCAAAAATATTGTAAGTCCACCTTGGCGCTAAGCTAATTTTGAAATAGATATGCATCTAGAAGATCATCCTCAACCCATGTTAGTCCCTCCCCATTAGAAATTCTTGATAGGTGATGAGCTCTGCTGACATAAGACATTCCTTTGCAAACTGACTTTGTGAAATTGAATTCAAGAAGAAGTAATAACCATCACATAATTCTCCTTGTGGTACATCGTTGGTTCACATCACAAGGTAAAGCAAAGCCTGATGTTCTACAAAAAATATATAAGATAATGGCAAAACTTCTTTACTACATAAAACCATTGCTAACCCTCCCTCTCTATGATTGTATAATTCTTCTTTGGATCATTGAGTTATCTACTTGTGTAACTAATACAAAGGTCCATATTCTTTTTGCTAGGTTGAGCTAAAATGCATCCATGTAAGCAGATGCATCTATGTGTACATGGAAGATGACATCCCACCTTAGTGCTCTGAGATTCAGAGTTGTTATCAAGGCCTCCTTCCATTTATAGAATGACTCTTTGCACTTCGTAATCCATATAAAACATACCAATAGGGTATATAGCAGTGTAGCAATTTCCACATACATAAATATGAAGCATCAATGAAGCCCTCCCTCTCTATGGTTGTATAATTCTTCTCACTCCATACAAAACATACCAATAGGGCATATAGCAATCTAGCAATTTTCACATACATAAATATGAAGCGTTTATGAAGAAGCACTCCCTCTCTATGGTTGTATAATTCTTCTCTAGATCGTTGAGCTATCTACTAGCATAACTAATAGGAAAGTTGATGTTATTTTTACTAGGTTGAGCTAAAATGCATCTAATAATGTAAGCAGATGCATCTATGTGTACATCTTAGATGGCATCCCACCTTGGTGCTTTGAGAATCAGAGTTGTTATCAAGGCCTCCTTCAATTTATAGAATGACACTTTGCACTTCTTAGTCCACACAAAACATACCAATAGGGCATGTAGCAGTCTAGCAATTTTTGCATACATGAATATGAAGCATTTATAATATCCCATATGTGGCCTATGAATCTTTGGATTGCTTTTGGTCTTTTGGGTCTTTCAAGTTCTATAATAACTTGGATCTTTCCTTCATCCGTGGAGATTTTGTTTTTAGACACACTGTGTGCCCTACATCCTGTCTCAAACAATAAATTTATATTTTTCAAGCATATATTAAGAGTATAGCAGTGGTGTGGGTAATGATCTCTTACTGTGGTTGCATTTACTTTTTTTAAGTTAACACAGGCTTGGATCTTACCGTTCTTCTTGGGTACAATCATGACTAGTGACACTCAATTTGTATGGTCAATCTCATAAATAAAACCTACATTAATAAGTCTGTCAACTTTGTCTTTGATTGCCTTAGTGTAGGTCTCATTGTATGTGTACAGTATTTTTTTAACTGGCCTAGCAGCATCCACCAAAGGAATTACGTGCTGGCAAACTTCTTGAGGGAATCCTTTCAAATCTACATAGCTCTAAGTGAGCACATCTCGGTATTAAGAATTGTTACAAGTTCTATCTCCTCCTCTTTGTTGGTTAAGTCGATGGCTGTTTAAACCAATTTGGGTTCCTCCCCTAGGTAGTGTTAAATCCACTTGTTTTTTGCATCTTCTGGTTTGTCATAGGACACTCCTGGCTCCTTGGGTATTTCCCTTTTTGGTGGTGGGGTGCATGCCCTATTTTCCATTGTAGTTCTTGAGAATCGAGATTGAGAGAAGGGAGAGAGAAGGGACTTGTTTAGAGTCCTCTTCCCCTCTTTTGCATAAATGGAGCTAATGTGTGGAGTGCAATCCACACATTTGCCTTGGCTAGCCTTGTATGACCTCTATTGTTACAAACTAAGCTCTACTAGGTGTAATCTAGGAGGGGTTTAACTATCCCGACATTTTAAAGTAGTAAGACTTTGAGAAGGGATATTATACCAAGCTCTAATAGGTTTAATATCTCAACATTTTAAAGTAGTAAGACTTTGAGGAGTAATATCCCAACATTTTAAAGATATGACACCAAGCTCTAGAAGGTGTAATATCCCAAAGTTTTAAAGTAGTAGACTTTGAGGAGGGATATTACATGAAGCTACTAGGTTTTACCTAGGAGAGGTTTAATTAACCCAACATTTTAAAGTAGTAAGACTTTGAGGCCCCTTGTTAAGTACAATGTGTGACTCACTACTCATGTATTTCTATGTCAAACCATTTTAAGAGGGAAAAGTGGCATGCCATAAAGCTATTGTATGTACACATTGAGGACATATGTTGGTTGATGCACATCTCCTTACTTTGGTGATTACAAAAAAAAATTATGAGGTGTGTGTGTGTGTGTGTGTGTGTGTGTGAGAGAGAGAGAGAGAGAGAGAGAGAGAGAGAGAGAGAGAGAGAGAGAGAGAGAGAATATTGTTTGGAGTGCAATTGAAGGACTACTCCCTTGGTTGGTACTTCAAAGTGGCTTAAAAAGTTAAAAAATCAACAACAATCAAAATTCAAGCTCAACCTTATGGGAGTTGTTACTTCAAGAAACATTGAAAAGTATCTCAATCACTCATAACCAAAACTTTTTTATAAGTTTAAGTTAGTACAAGTGGATGCCTTATTTTCATCACACGTAGATTGTGACATTTCAAAAGGCAAACCTTCTTCAAGATGAAGCAGCATGAGAGCTATAGTAAATGTTTTCTCCATGGTGATTTATTGACCCTATGTTAAGTTAATGCTAGGTTTCTACCTATACCTAAAGTAGCATATTTAAATGAAAGATTGCTTGGATATGTTTAATGTAAAGAGTTTGTGCTTATAAAACACATCTTACACATTTACTCTCCCTCATTAAGACGCATCTTAGTTTTCCTTATAAAACATCTATGTGCCTATAAAACACATCTTAGTTTCCTATATAAATCATCTTTGTGCTTGTAAAACACATCTTCGTTTCCCTTATAAAACATGTGTTACACATTTACTCTTGCTCATTAATCTTGTCATTATATGGATGAGAATCTTGTTGCTCACCCATTCTACAAATTGCATATCACGATGGCAATCTAGCATGCACATCCTACATTTTGGTATTATTAGCCTAAAATCATCTATTGACATCATTGGGTTTTTGAGGAAGAGGGGTTTATGTGCATATTTGCAGTATGTAGGTAGGTCTAATTTTAAGCTGAATAGAGGGGAGAGAGACAAGTGTGGACATAAGGCGTGAGATTTACATCTAGAGTTGATTAGGATGTGTAAAAATGAATTAAATTAATAATCTTAGCATGCCAGAAAGCAAAAAAAAAAAAGACTAACACTAATGACAAAGATTAATGAAAAAAGTGAAGCATAATGACATGGCAAGTGACTAGGCAAGAGGCTTAGCTCAAAAGCTCATATATTTAATCCATTAGATAGAGTGCCTTTTTATAGGCTTGAGTATATATCCATTAGCCATTAATCATGGCCCATAAGCTTACTTAAGCAATCCCTAATCTTTTCTAGATTTGAGCATAACCTCCCTTGAAGTGAGCACCAATGAAGCTCCATTCCCACTTGTTCCAGGCACCCACTTTTGGCCTCCACATGGGCCCAACGCATGCCATTGACTTTCAAAAAATGCTCACAGATAGGAGCTCGAGCTGCATCCAAAATAAGAACCAACGCAGATGCCATTGACTTCTAAAAGAATCCTCATAGACAGGAACTCAGGTTGCATCCAAAACAGTGGTCAAAGAGTCCTCAAACAGTGAGACAGGCACAAGAATCCAATGTAAACGATTTAGGTGAGGAGTTCGAATTCAGAGACCTTGGCAAAGAAAAAGGGTAAGAAGGGAATGTAAGTGCTAAGGGCAAGGCACTACTTCGTGCAAGGGCCTATACAAATGACTCAAGAGAGGAGTCTAAATTTAGCAAAGAAAAGGGTAATAAGGGAATGTAAGTGCAGAGGGAAAGGCACTACTTCATGTAGAGGGAAGGCACTACTCATGAGATATCATCTCAGAGCAAACAGCTGGCAAGCTAGGAATAATGGAATGGTAGTAGGAAACACCATTTAACAACCGATTAAAGGGAAAAATTAGAGGCTAGTGGAGCCTCTTGGAATGATTAGAAATGAGCACATAATGGTAGAGAAATTCCCCATGACATTTTTAGTGCTAAGGATGGAGTCCACACTATTCTCTTATCTGATGCCATGGCTATGACATGGAAAATTCAAGTAAACTTGAAAGAAGGATATGACATGGAAAATTCAAGTAGAATTGAAAGAAGGATACAATCTACATCAGATAGGGAAAGAACAAGACCAAGTTATTAGTTCAAAGAGACACATCGATCAAGTAGAGTGTCTGATCGTTGCATGCATAAGGATTAAACTTAATGGATGGAGCAAGTGAAGAAGAAGAAGAAGAAGAATAGATCCTTAGGGAAAATCCAAATCTTGTAACATTGTTTATGGTGGATGTAGGGAAGATAACAACTTAGTAAAACTGAAGAAAAAGAAGAAGAACATATCCTTAGGGAAAATCCAAATCATGTAACATTGTTTATGGTGGATGTAGGGAAGATAACAACTCTAGTACACTACTAGGTCACAATGTGTGGAAAGATGGAATGGCAATAGATTCAAAGGTGCTAATCATTTGCACCCTAAGCCACCAAAAGAATCTAAAGGAACTAGAGGGGTTCCTAGGCAAAGTCAAGTGACATATAGGGTTTTAGCTCATGTTGCATATCCATTGTACTAATTCACCAAAAAGGATGCTTGGTTAGGGGAATGTGATAGAGCATTTTATTGGCTTAAGAGGATGTTAACTTCTACACCAGTATTGGTCACCCCAGAGTGGAATAAATCATTCCATGTGCTTGGTTAGGGGAATGTGACAAAGCATTTTACTGGCTTAAGAGGATGTTAACTTCTGCACCACCATTATTGATCACCCCAGAGTGGAATAAATCATTCCATGTGCTTGTAGTAGATGCATATGACATGGCAATGGGTGTTGATGAAGAAATCAAAAGAAGGCTAGTATCAACATGTACTATACAAGCACGATTCTCTCAAAGGCACAAAGAAAATATAATACAATAGAAAGGGAAGCCATGGCACTAATCTATTGAGTCAATAAATTTAGGAACTATCTACTTGATAACAAATTTATGTCCATGTGGATCATTAGGCCATCATCAGGCCCTCTTGGAACTATCTGGTCTATTGAGTCAATAAATTTAGGAACTATCTTCTTGATAAAAATTTTGTCCATGTGGATCATTAGGCCTAGATCATCAGGCCCTTTTGTACTTTGTCCAGCAAGCTGAATCTGATAAACAAGCTTGGAAGATGGATGCTATTGTTGTTGCAAGCCAAATTTGATAAGCAAGCTAGGAAGATGGATGCTATTATTGCAAGAATTTGATTTCACATCGGTTCACACCCTGAGAAAAGAGTATGTAGTGGTAGATTTTTTGTCCAGACTAGATAATGGGGGGGGGATAGGCAGGCTTAATATTGCTGGATCATCAAATGGATGCATAAATTATATGCAGTGAGATAGCTAGTATGAAGGAAATTGGTATTATAATGTGCTGACCTTCCTGCACAACAAGGTTTTTCCCAGAAATCATGAATAGGGATCAATGCAAAAATTTTGTGCTAAGAAGCAGAATGTAAATAGTCATGGTTATTTGATCCAAATGTGCAAGATGGGAATATATTAAATACTCTAAAGATGTGCGGAGATGTGTCCTTAATCCTAAACGGAAGGTCATATTGATGGAGACACATTAGGGGGTAAGTGGAGCTCACTTTGTGGTGAAATCACAAGAAACAAAGTCATGCATGCAGACCTATGGTGGCCAGCGAGACTGTAGGAGGATTCATGGGACTTTACCACGCAATGTGATAAATGTCAACGGCGTGGCTAGGATAGCCAAATGAAGCAGATTGAATGCCGCATAACCTAGTTCCATCACTAGGTGAGCATTTTACGGTGGATCAAAAAATAGTGTCTCCGAAAAGGAATGTTATTTAGTAGTAAAGCACTCTTAACTTTTAAAAAAAATTACTATCTTTACAAATTAAATGTAAAGAATCTTGAAAAATGTATTATTTTCCTAAAATTTGATCCTTGATACATAAAATTTGTTATGTAATGATAAATATTAAGTACTTTGTGAGTGCTATTTATGACTACTAGAAGCATAAAAAGTAGACCACCTTACCGTGTTTTCACACCAGTGCTTCAAGTATTCATGAAGTGGGGACTAGACTTTATCGGCAGGCAAGCTAAATACTACAACAAACTTGCAATTTGCACATATTGGTGGTAACAACAGATTGCTCCACCAAATGGATAGAAGCAAAGGCCCTCACAATGATAATTTGGCCAAGTCTGTGGTGGCAAAGTTTTTGCATATGAGAATATAATGACAAGGTTTGGATGTCCGCTTGGTAGAGCTAGTCAGGGAGGATACTTTCTCATTAATATCATATTAAAGCTAGCCACCAACCACTTGGTCATTCAGAAGGTATCAAAGTGATCTATCCTCAATGCAGTAGATAGAATCCACGAATCAAGCGTTATTGAAAATCCTCAAAAAGGTCGTTAATGAGAATTAAATAGATTGGGATCGGAAGCTGCATCCTGCACTTTAGGCATTCATAGAACAACATAGGGGAGGTAGACAACATTCAAGTTGGCATATGAAATAGTGCCCATTGAATTCCTTATGCCAAGTATATGAGTAGTGGTGTAAAAGAGGATGTCACCAAATCAATCCGTGTAGCATAGATTAGAGTAGCTATTAGCACTAGAGAAAGAGGCGGAGGTGGTGTAGAGAAGAAGAAAGATGGATGAATAGAAACATCAAGTACAAAATCTTCTAGGAAGGTGATTGGATAGTGATATGGACGTTTGTTCAACTCTAAGATGGGTCTACATAGGATGTTGTTGTGTCTATATAGAATAGTGGTGGCTATCAAAGCGTAGGGAACATTAGAGTTGGCTTCCTTGAATGGGCTTTCTCTCTTCCAAAACTTGTCAATGGATTTTGATTGCAGTCTTATTTTGGCAAAGTTGGATCATCAACAACATAAGCAAACCAATGGAATGGCATAGAATCCTCAAGTAGTAGGGTGACAACTAGAGGAGGATAAGCAAACCAATGGAATGGCATCGAATCCTCAAGTAGTAGGGTGACAACTAGAGGAGGATAGGAATGACATGGCATGCAATAACCAATGGAAAGTTGGTGCATTCATGACAACAAAATATTAAGAGTGATTAAATTATCAATGATTATTTTAAGGGTTTATATATTAACACTTGAAAAAAAGGCATAATGAGATAGGTTTTGGTAGCAATAAGGCACCAAAATGTTTTTTAACTTAATTAGTTAATTAATTGAACCACCTCAATATGAAAGTCAGCATGAAATTATCAAGCCAAGCATCTAATTAAGGTTTTAATTTTGTAAGGATTTTATTCGATTCGATTAGACATGGGTTCATCTGTTTGGGCTCTTCTGCATGCTTCTCGACGGAGCATGTAGGGACTCCTCAAGGCAAAAAAAAGGTTGTTTCCTACAAATCGTCCAAGCTCGCACGAGAGATCCCTGCTAAGGGTCCCGAAACACAGAGGGGGAGTGGCAGGGTAACTGAAAATGGCAGGGTAACTGCCGTTGGTAGTTCTCGGGAGTTGATGAGGAGGGGTATCATGGTGCTCAGGACTAAGGAGGAGAGGGAGGAGGCCACCAAGCAGATGGTGAGGACGAAAGAGAGGAGGAGGAGACAGAGGGGGCGGCTCTAGAGAAGATGGTGAGGAGGAGGAGATGGAGGGGGCAGCCAAGCATATGGTGAGGAAGAGGACGAGGAGATGGAGGGGGTGGGCATGGAGAAATGGTGAGGGCGGCCTTAGTAAATGTATTAATTTATGCCACTAATAGGGGGTGGGCATGGAGAAATGGTGAGGGCGGCCTTAGTAAATGTATTAATTTATGCCACATTAGTGGCATAAATTAATACATTACAAACTTTTACGTGAATATACATTACTGTGGCAGTAATATATATGTAAAGTATTACATCAGTCTTACAAAAAAATGAGCAAAGCTCTTATAAAAAATATGAGTGGAGCTCTTACAAAATTTATGAGCATGGATCTTACAAAAAATGAGCAGAGGAAAAGATAAATCTATGTGCTCTACTCACCATCACAACCCCCATCGCCTCCTCCATCTTTCACTTTCAAAGACCAAACCACCCGTTATATACTTATGTAGTTAATGATGTGGTTTCGATTGTGCTCGTGCCCTTCTTGCTCCCCTTCTTGCTCTATCTTGTCGAGCAATGGTGAATTTTAGCTAGACCATATATAGTCGTGCTCATCTTGGGTATGGTCACACACTAGTACTTCCCTCTACAAGGAAGAATATCTAGCATGTATGATAGATCTTAGCAATACATACACATATTATTTAGTATATTTCCCAAAAGGAAGAGATGACAACTTACAAATTATGTAGAAAAGAAAAGCTCGGTTTTAGCCTTTCTCTAGTCAATGTTGAGATACCTGGGGGCTTCTCGCACTTTGGGCTCATTAAGTCTCTCATCCTCTTGAGCATTCACAAACATGTATGATTTGTTTGGCTCTATGGAGCTGATCAATGATATAGTTCTTTTTATCTCAGTGGGTTGGGGAGTGCCACTTCATGAGGATGTCATGGTGGATAAACTATGTACACTATAAGGTGAAGCATACACGTCAAGACCCTCCCACCCTACTCGTTCTCAATTATGGATCCATCATCATGGAATCTATATGATTATATTGGTTCAAGGAGTACGAGAGTGCAAACATAAGGGGATTAGCCATGAGGAGTGGTACTTGGAGTGGGGCTTGGAGTGGGAACCAGAGTAGAGTAGCCTATACACAACGTGCAGGATGAGTAGGGGTAGATCTATGATGTGGTGGAGTTTGAGCATATTATCTCCACAATTACTAGTTCCATAACTACCACCACTAGCAGCATAACCACTGCCACATTGTCATGATTGTTATCATGGCCGTTATGAGACATGTTCCCTAGAATCACTGAGGGTGCATCACTAGAATCACTCCAAGCATTGAGGGTGGCAAGACTAGGTAAGTTGGGTAGCCCAGTTATCTCATGATACTCACTCACGGGGGGAGAGCATATGAAAGTAATTTTGGATCTCATATGGCATGTATTCCTATGGATCACTTTACCACCATAGTGAGTCTGCCGCCATAGAGTGGAAAAAAAACACACATTAGGTTTTATAAATATGCATTAGATTATAAATAGGACAAGGGGATCCATGGCCACCGTTACCCTATGCATAAAATTCATGGCCACCACCAGAATATGAGTAGGGAAAGGGAAACCTTGCACAAATGCATATGCATAGGCCCTTAGTGTATGCATAGGCTATTCATAGATTCACACATAGCCACGTGTAAAAGCTTATGTATATACGACAAGGGCCTATGCATATATGACAAGGGCCTATGAAAAGGCTATTCATATATTCACACATAGCCACATGTAAAAGCCTATGCATATACGACAAGGGCCTATGAAAAGGCTATGCATAGCTTTTATACATAGCCATGTGTAAAACCCTACGCATATATGCCAAGGGCCTATATATATGCCTTTATGCATGGCTCCCTTGCCCTATTCATATGTCAACAATGCATAGAAGCCTAGATCTCTATGCATAAAGCCATATGCATAGAGCTTAAGGCCGTGATTAAAGGCATGCCATGCATGGATGCCAACCATGAGAAAAGCCTTATGCATAGAACTTAAGGACATGAATAAAGGCAAGCCTTATGCATAGAGCTTAAGGCCATGCAAGCCTTATGTATAGGCCTTAAGGCCATGCATAAAGGCTAGCCTCAAGCATATCATAGAGCTCTAGAAAAATTCCTGCAAGGAAGAAACCCAAGGGGATTGAGGGAACTATGCAACGAGAGAGAGAGAGAGAGAGAGAGAGAGAGAGAGAGAGAGAGAGAGAGAGAGAGAGAGAGAGAGAGAGGGGACTAACCTGTTCATGAGCTTGGGAGTGGATTGAAGAGAGAAGTAAGCGTGCAAAAAACCCAAAACCCAAATCATGGCATTGGTTTACCTTAAAAATAAAAATAGAAGAAAATAGCTCTATGGGGGGAGAGAGAGAGAGAGAGAGAGAGAGAGAGAGAGAGAGAGAGAGAGAGAGAGAGAGAGAGAGAGAGAGAGAGAGAGAGAGAGACCCTAACATGTAAATAAGGTTTTAAAATCAAGAATAATCACAAAAAACAAGAGCATAAATTATCTAAATTAATTAAAAAACAAGAACATTACCTCTCTTGTGTTGTAGTTCTATGGAGAAGAAAAAGAGGGAGGGAGATGCTCAAAGGCTGTCTTCTTGTAGAAAGCATATAATAATTTACAAAAATAGCAAAACTAAAAAAGGAAGGGCATGAGCTTTTGGGGTTTTTGAGTGTCAAACAAAAACAACTCACAAAGCAGTCTCGAGTTTTCCCCATCATGGGTATAAATGCCGATACTAATTCTTTTATATCATCTATACTTTTGTCGCCTCTATTGATGCTTATATCAATGTAATTTTTTTAAAACAAATAACAAGTTATAGTTCATGCTCTTACTTATATCCTTGTAAAACATTGCCCTTAATCTCTCTTGATCCCCATAACTATTCTCTCAATCTCTCCCTTTCTCTCAATGAAGCATGCAAATAATTCTTCGCTTCAAAGGAAGAACCTAAATAAGGGAGCATGGCATGGTTGTTGGAGAAGAGTGTCCATCACATTTCTCTTAATCTCTCCTTGTTTTCTCGTGCAAATAACTTTTCATCTTCAAAGGAAGAATCTAAACAAGGGAGCACCATGTAACAACACGTCTGAACGATATGGAGAGTTTAAAAAGTCCTTACTTAAATTAGCACATATAGTTTTGATGAGGTTAGTTAATCGGGCCTTCTCTCTCTCTCTCTCTCTCTCTCTCTCTCTCTCTCTCTCTCTCTCTCTCTCTCTGTGGATGCCTCTCACACACAGTAGATGATTGTTTTGATGAAATGTAAATGATACAGAGTACATGTAAGAATTTAACCGATGAGGCTATAGAATTAGAAAAATGGAGGTGTTCCAATAGTGGAGGTGTTCCAAAAGGCATGCAATTATGTCAACACCTCTAGAGGAGAACAACAACAATAATAACGAGAAGAATTGGTTGATGATATGGAGGCACGCATGTAAGAGGATATGGAAGATTTTGTGGAAGAGATAATCAAAGCATGTTTGAAGGCAACCATGGACAAGACATGATGTCCAAGGAAGCACATCATAAAACTCTTAGATCAACATCATTGTATGATGAAGCAAAATTGTCAAACTTAGAAGCCTGCCTAGTGTTGCTCAATTTCCAATCACTCTATGGTTGGTCAGATGCCTTAGAATTATTCAAGCAATACATACATACATATATATATATATATATATATATATATATATATATATATATATATATATATATATATATATATATGCAAGTGTCTTTGAATTGTTCAAGTATCATATATCCTCTTCCAATTCATCTTTCTATTTCTTAATCTCGTCCTTATTGCCTCTTTTTGGTGTCTATAGACTCTTCCAACTCGTGGTGTTGTCACATGACATTTCTCTCCATTCCTATTTTTAAGCTTTGGGGGTGGCATTCAAAGGTATGGCTATAGATGGCCACTCCCATCTTTGACTAGACATTTGATTGCGGGTTTATAGAGACTTGTGATACAGGTCTTAGAACCTAAATGTAGGGGTTCCCTTCGTAGAAGCCTTGAGCTTCAATAGCTTGTTTAGGAGTCAATGGAATGCGAGTTTGTTGGCTCAAATTTAGGTTCAGAGGCATTGCTTATTAGGAGATAAGGATGTGGGTGGAACATAAGATTTTTAGAACAAAAGAAATGGGTCTCCCCTTAGAAGCCTTGAGCTTCTAGCACCTTAACGGGGATCCAACAAGGCTTGGGTTGTGGGTAAAAATCTATTTCTTAAGGCTCCCACTTAGCAAATTTTTGCTCAAAGGTGGGATTCTAGCTAAACGATGGTGATTGCTCATAGGTTGGATTCTAGCTGGAGGCTACTCGTGGGAGGTTAGATTATAGCTAAACAATGGTGGCTACTAGGTCTTTGATTTGGCATCGTACATTTCCTAGCTAGCTAGGGTACTCTTGGGTACCCACTCCTTCTTGGTGTGGTTGTTGAGGTTTACATTTGGGGTGTGGACTTTGTTAGTATCGGCCATGTTTTGGATCTCCATAATGGTTAAGGGGGTGGCCCGACACATCAAGGTGATTAGTGTTAATAAATGTTAGGGGTTACCTAATGTGATGGCCTAAATAAGTGTTAGGGGTTACCTAATGTTAGGTGGTGGCCTGACACATCAAGGTGAGTAGTGTTAATAAGAGTGTTAGGGGGTTACCTAATGTCAGGCCTGAATTTGGAAGACGATGATTAGGATGTTGAAGAGTTTTAAATGTATCCTTATCCACTAGAGTGTGGTAACCATTTTGTGGGGAACTGAATTAGTGGCTATAATCCATCCCCTTCCAAGGATGATGCTCTCTTTCACCGTACCTATAGGGGCCACATAAAACTTGCAAGACACATATTTGGTTCTATGTAAAACTTCCAAGACATGGGTTTAGTTTCTATGTAAAACTTTGTTGCAAAATAATTGATGGTAATGGATCAAGAGTTATTTACCATACTGAGAGTAGCTATAGATGGTGTGAGGGGTGGGTGACATCTCCCAAGATACAATGTTGTGACTAGACTTGATGTGTCAACCAATGCAAGGTAGTCTTTCTAGGGAACTCTAACTCAAGGTGAGCATGTTCCACCGTTGGTTCTGTTTCAAATACCTCAAGCAGGAACATGGATGTTATTTATATCATGTTCAGTCTTGTAAACCTTGTTGCAATCTTATGCAGAAGAGTGTCCATGGTTGCTAAGACATAAATCCATTCCTCAGAGTCGTTTAGTGTCTACTAGAAGAGGCTGATAGTCTTGGCTCTCATCTTCACTATCCAATAACTTGTTACAACATTTACAAATGTTAAACCAAAGCAATCCTAGCAGTTGTGTTAGACACATTGGAGAGAATGACTCAACCCATTGGATGAGTCTTCCCTATTTTCAAGTATATCTTTAAGGATTGGTTAGCCTTACACGTGATTGGTTTTTCCCAATCATGAACCAACCTTGCATCTTACATATGTAAGGCCTTCCGATTATCATAGAGTATGATCCTCTTCTATATGGAAATCCATCACCATGAATGAGTGGTGGGAGATTAGCCCAAAGATCTTCTATATGGAAATCCATCACCATGAATGAGTGGTGGGAGATTAGCCCAAAGATCTTATTTTTTACTTCCTAAAGGATGCCCAATGGTTTATTTGTGTTCACGTCAGCAACCTTAATCCCACAAGGCTTATGTGCCTATGAGTGGTGGGCTCCCTAGGCCTCCTAGTAATCGTTGGTGATTATGATGACACCAGCACCACCATACAAGATCGTGAAGATCATTGTTCCCTTATAAACGATAGGTAACACAACATTCGTTTCATCATTTTTCAAAGTAGTGTCCCAACTTGTTCCTCAACCATCCTTTAGTCTTGGGTATGGAAGGAGAGCACTCAATGTGCTCAATGTGGCATGGCTCAACCTCCTCCTCTTTAAGTTTAGCTATGTGGGCTCCTAGATTCCCATTCATATAGTCAAATAAGTCTTTCGAAAGTTTAAAATTTCCTTGTAAAAAGATAACTTATTGAGACTCAAATTTTCTAGAATAAGAAGATATGACTAATTTATATAGTCCCTCTTAATGCCATTACAACACTTAGCGGTCGAGGCTTTAGATGATGCATTCCCTATCTCTTGGTTAAGGTGGATGACTTTACATCCCTATCTTTTACATTGTCTACTAGTTCTATTACCTCGTGAAAACACTCTTCAAAGATGTAGTGTCTAGAATTGTAGAGATGTAGAGATAGTCGTCAAAGATGTAGTGTCTAGAACTGTAGAGATGTGGATGACTTTACATCCCTATCTTTTACATTGTCTACTAGTTCTATTACCTCGTGAAAACACTCTTCAAAGATGTAGTGTCTAGAACTGTAGAGATGTAGAGATAGTCGTCAAAGATATAGTGTCTAGAACTGTAGAGATGTAGAGATAGTCGTCAAAGATATAGTGTCTAGAACTATGGAGATGTAGAGATAGTCATCAAAGATGTAATGTCTTACACCTATAGAGATGGTCATCAAAGATGTAGTGTCTATACCTATAGAGATGGTCATCAAAGATGTAGTGTCTTACACCTATAGAGATGGTAATCAAAGATGTAGTGTCTATATATACCTAAAGAGGTGGTCATCAGTAAGCCTCTTTTTCTCTTGAGATCGGTCATAAATCAATTAATGAGAAATAAATCATCTAGTCTTTTACAAGGGACTATATCTCATATGGAGATACTTGGTTCACACAAAGATGGAAGGCTGAAATCTTCTTCTCCTTGTTACTCTCAAAAAAGGTCTATAAAATATAAGTGAAAACCAACATAAGTACTAGAGTACTATATACAAGTGGTCTATAATGTGAACATGTGAACATGTGAACATATAGTACTAGAGTACTATATACAAGTGGTCTATAATGTGAACATGCTAAGTAGGTGAGCTAGCAAGATAAGTATGCCATAACTCAGTTAGACTAGATAGGTGTAGTCTAGCTATAGAATCATTGGCAAAGATCCATCATGTCAACTACCAAGCATGCCAGTGGTGTAAATGTGGAGGAACAGTCACCTTGGTGCATCTAGCTCGTGTTGAGCTTGACATCTCAACACAAACCATCAAGTTATGCAAAGATCTAACAAGTAAGAGTAGAGAAGAAGCTCACAAGTATTGCAAGGGAATGAATGTGTATTGCTTAAACTTAAAATTAACTTATATACAAATGACTAGCTTTCACACAGTCAAACAAAACTTAAAAGTAGGAACTAGTTCTAGTCTTAAAGCAACTATGTACATGAAGTTTATCACTTTCCCATTTGTCATCATTAACCTCAAGACAAGGTTGCTTTTTAAATTCTAGTTCCTTACAAAAGATGAGTTTCCACTACACACCTGGGTAAGACGGAAAAGCACCTTATGGTAAGTTGGGTGGGTGAAACCATGTTAACCTGTGAAGTGGTTAATGTGTCTTTAGCAAATACATTCACATTAACATCCATGGGGGTACCAATTAGTGATTAATAGAACTTGCCACAAAGAGTGCAAAATATGTCCTCTTTGGATGCTTGATACAAGCATCCTAAGAGAGGCTCAATTTGGTCCAATTAGGACCCCTTTGTGTGTCCATGGAGAAGATGCATTAGGGCCTTGTATAAGTAACAAGCGTATGCCGTAGGAATATGGACAACAAGCATGTGATACATATCCATCGTGAAAAATGCATACATTTTGCAATTTGTATGTATGTAACATATTGCAATTTGTATCTATGTAATATATTGCAATTTGTATGTATGCATTTATATATGTGTATCATGCAGGCAAGAATTCATATACAATGGACAACAAGATTTTATGATAGTATGTATGTGGGGGCAAGTAGACATATGAGCAACAAGAATATACGTTGCAACCAGGTATATTTGCTTTGGGCTTGGTTCAAAGGATAATGTTAGGGCTAAAAGATCATGATGTTATCTTGCTATAAATGCCTTGTATACCTAGCATATGTAATTTGAACTTACTCCAAGCATTTTCCATCCTCTTGAAATTATGCATGGTAGTAAGTATATTTACTTAGTATGTATGCAAGCATCTATATAGCAAAAAGCATATGTAGTTAATGCATATGCTTACTTCCCCTCTTGAAATTATGCATGGCAGTAAGTATATCTACTTATTATGTATGCGAGCAGCTATATAGCAATAAGCATATTAAGTTAATGCATATGCAATAAGAATATGTATGGTAATAAACATACTTATGTGTATCAAGTATATCAATATAGCAACAACATGCATCAAGATTTGTGTATGGCAACACACATAGGCAATCATGTATGGCAAAAATCATAACCAACAATATGTTCATTGTCAGACCATGTATGACTTGCTCCTACACCTAACACTACCATCCCTTTGCATGACCATGAAGGCCTAATTTGGGCCTCTTTGGTGGAGGCATTTTTTTGAGTTCCTTGCGTGGCCCCTACCCCTAACACTACCATCCATTTTCATGACTAGGAAAGCCTAATTTGGGCCCCTTTGGTGTGGAGGCATTTTTTTGAGTTCCTTGAGTGAACTTAAAATGAGGCCTCAAAAAGGACCCAAGCCTTCAGTGTCATGAAGCATAGGCCTTTAGTGCCATGAAGTACCTAGCACTACCATGCATTTGCAATATCAAAGATTTTGGTGGAAGCGTAGCAAAGCAATGTAAGCCAAGTGTTACAAATTTTTGGGGCCCTAGCCTTGCAATTGTATCTTGTTGCAAGCTATGCATCAATTTTTGGAAACAATTAGTTACACATTTACTTGAGATCACTAGTTACTTTGTGACATGAAATGTGAGTACTTTGGGCTCCTCTATGACTTGAAATGAGTTCTTTATGCACCAAAAGGATGAAAAAAACTTCCATAATGGAGGAGTAAAATCATCGACGAACCAAAGGTCAATGCTCCCCCTTAACCACACAACATGCGATTGTTGTGACCACAAATTTTAACATGTCTAACATTCCTCCATGCTCCCTCTTAACCACACAATATGCCGCTACCATGGACCACAATTTCTAACATATCTAATGTTTCCCCATTGAGGTGCCAAAAAGGAATATTTTTGTTACATCAAGTATTACTCTTTGGTATCACCTTAAAATTAGCTTGAGTTAGAGTGGTATTTCTAGTATCCTATATTATTCAAGATTGCATTTGGTTTAATTTCCATGCTTTGATTGGTTTTGCCAAAAAGAACATATCAATTATAGTTTTGGAGAGTAAAGTGGATTAAGACAAAATAGTTGACCATTTGTGTGGTTGTGAGTGCAACACAAGTCGACTGGATCACCTTAAAATTGCCTTGAGTTAGTCATATTTCTACTATCTAGTATCCTATGTTATTCAAGACTGCATTTGGTGTAATTTCCATGCTCTGATTGGTTTTGCCAAAAAGAACAAATCAATTATAGTTTTGGAGAGGAGTAAAGTGAATCAATGACAAAATAGCTGACAAAATAGCCGACCATTTGTGTGGTTCTAAAGAGAACCAAGACAAAATAGCCGACCATTTATGTGGTTGAGCACAACACAAAATTAACTTAGTGCTAGCTTGTCTGGATTACTTTAAAATTGGCTTGAGTTAGAGTCGTGTTTTTCTAGTATCCAATATTATTCAAGAGTGCATTTGGTCTAATTTCCATGCTTTGATTGGTTGCCAAAAAGAATATATCAAGTATAGTTTTGGAGAGGAGCAAAGTGAATCAAGCCAAAATAGCTGAGCATTTGCGTGGTTGTGAGCACAACACAAAATCAACTTGGTACTAGCTAACAACCAATTGCCAACCGGCCTTCTTTGGAAAGGCAAAACTTTTATCTCCACTTACAATGTCTGGAGCCCCTTCTCTTTGCTCTAGAGAACGTAATTATGATCATGTAGAACCAAAATTTGAACACAATACTTGCAAGCCTACAAGTGTATAACTACATGTGTTACCACTCAAACAACTAGAGCCTATGGCAAGATCCCCCTTTTCTCCAACTTATCTCCTCTATCAATGTGTCATAAGCCTCTCCTCCTCTAGAGAAAGATCTGGGGTGCAGACAATTGCTAAGCATTAAAGGTGGGAGCTCTACCCTCCTCTAAAAGGAAGATCATAGAGCTCCTCTAAAAGGAAGATCAAGTGGGCATAGTAGATGTTGGAATTAGGGCTGCAGGAAAGCACACAAAGCTTGGAGAAGAAGAAGCAAGAATGCACACAACACACAATGTATTAGATTGTGTCAATGTGCAAAAGATAAGTTAGCCCTAGAAGGATGGGCATATATACAAGCCGAGGGAAAAAACCTCCTAAAGAGGGAAAAAGTGCCCCGGCGGTCCTAAGTGCCCCGGCAGTGATGTGTTCACACACATCACTGCCTATATATATATATGGCAACAAATCTCCCCTGGGAGGAGTGATGGTGTGAACGAGAGCTAGCACTCCTGTATAGGGGAGTGCCATGCCCGAAGTAGATCAGTCCACAAAGGGGAGCAAGCCCAAAGCTTTGCGGAAAGCTTCAAACTTCTCACGAGGAAGCGCCTTTGTGAAAAGATCGGCGAGGTTGTCCTGTGTTGGCACATAGGCCAAGCTGATCTCTCCTGCTGAGAGTCTCTCCCTGACATAGTGATAATGCACCTCAATGTGCTTTGTGCGAGAATGAAAAACTGGGTTTCTCACAACTGCCAATGCACTCTGACTGTTAGTGAAGATAGAGGTGGCAGACTCTTGTCCAACACCCAAGTCAGCCATAAGCCGTCTGAGCCACACACACTCAACCGTAGCTGTGAAAGCTGCCCTGTACTCAGCTTCACAACTAGAAGTGGCCACAGTAGGTTGCTTCTTGCTCAACCAAGATATGCATGAGCTACCGAGCATGAAACAAAAACCACTTTGTGGACACTCTTGTGTCATAGCAACCAGCCCAATCTGAGTCCGAAAAAGCATGTAAATCTGGCGACAATGATCCCCCCTTGGGATAAAACAACCCAAGATGTATGGTGCCACTCAAGTAGCGAAAGATGCGTTTAACTGCCTTCCAATGCTGAGACCCTGGGCTATGCATAAACCTGCTCACCTGTGTGAGACTGCAAACTGAATGTCCGGCCTCGTAATGCATACATAAATGAGGCAACCAACAGCTGTCTGATAGAGTGTGACATCAAAGTGATCTCCAGCATCATGAAGACTCAACTTCAAACCTGTCTCCATTGGAGTAGCAATAGGCTTGCAGTCTTCAAGGCCGAATCTCCGCAACAATGTCTTAATATACTTTGTCTGACACAAAGCAATACCTCCATCACACTGCTTAAATTGTATCCCCAAATAATGATGCAAATGCCCCCAATCTGACATCTCAAAAGAGGCATTCAAATCAGCCTTAAAATCAGCAATATGACTTTCATTTGGTCCTGTGAGCAGCATGTCATCGACATAGAGAGCAATGATTAGATGTACATCATCCACACATTTAACATATAAAGTGCTTTCTGTTGGACTATTCTGAAAACCATGTGCAGTCAAATATGCATGTATCTTTTCATACCAAGCTCGTGGAGCTTGCTTTAAACCATATAAAGCCTTTTTCAACCTGCACACTTTGTTTTCCTGCCCTTTTTGAACAAAACCACGAGGCTGCGATACATACACCTCCTCATGCGAATCTCCATTCAAGAACGCAGTCTTTATGTCCAACTGATGTACATTCCAACCATTATGAGCTGCCAATGCACAAATGCTACGAATGGTAGTCATACGACAAGTGGGAACAAAGGTTTCATCAAAATCAATGCCCTTTTCTTGAGCATAACCCTTTGCAACAAGTCTAGCTTTATAGCGATCAACACTGCCATCTGGCTTTCGTTTCAACTTAAAAACCCACTTACATCCAATGGCCTTCTTACCAATAGGCAAATCACACAAAGACCATGTACCATTCTTCATTATAGCATCATATTCACTTTGCATTGTAGCCAACCATCACCTAAGCTAATTAGGGCGAACGAACACTCTTTTGACCCAACGAAGAGAACGCCAGGCCTCTTGAAGATTTTTGTGCCTCATCAAATGAAAGAGGTTCTTCCTCTTCACACATACTAGACACAGCCAAAGCATAACAATATGATGCATAAGAGGCATGCTGAAAACCTGAACGAGTACGACTAGACATAGGTGCATCAATTTTACTATCACGCAAGGTTTGTACTAGCCATTTAGGCATACCTCTAGCTTGCTCATTTTCAGCCCTATCCTCATGAATTATATCCTGTAAATCTGCATCAGAAATAGGCTGATCTATGATGTCGTTTGAAATCTGCATAGGCTGAATATTTACCTCATTAGGACTTACATTTGAATTCCCACCTGTAAATAGAGGCAACAATGTATCAAATACATCCCGTGAGCTCACACCTGTCTCTTTGATACATGATAACAAAGGCTGCATAGCATCTTCCACAAAACAACATCTCGACTAATCAAGATACGCTTTGACTGTGGATGATACAATCTGTAACCCTTGCTCTCAGCACTGTAACCAACAAAAATGCATTTGACAGCCTTATCACCAATGTTCACTGATCATCGAAGAATGTATGTAACTTATTGTTATTTCACATTCAACCTTTAAACTTTAACACCTCATTTAATACACTTTCTTCAAATTATTCTCTTTCTATTTTCAAATGAGATTAACCAGGTGTTTGTGAAAGATACCTATGTTGATGCCTTTAAGAGAGATACTTGTGTTAGTATATCTGTGAGACAGATACTCGTACTGGTGTATGTGAAGGATACGATTTTGATGTCCGAGATGGATAATCTAAGTGATATTTATGTGCGAGTGATGGATAACTTATAACACTTTAGTGTTGAGAGAGATTCTATCTGTGATTAATTTATATTCTGACTCTCTTCACTTGCTAAGTAAATACGCAACTGAGGTCAGTTGCAACCCAAACAAGAGGGAATGTTATGGTAATTAATTTATTGGGTGATCCAATAAGTAATAAGAATATCTTGGGTGACCCAAGTGTGATTTAGTTGGTTGTGAGTGAGTCCAATCAGCTGTGACACATGTGAGACATGTGGTATACTTTGTGAATACGTGTGACGCGTATGAAAACATTGTGAGTGAATCCAATGTACGAGTTTGATTGTGACTGAATCCAATCAACTCTTTTGAATAAATTCTTGATGAGGATGACCCTAGTTGGTTGTGAGTGAGGATGACCCTAGTTGGTTGTGAGTGAGTCCAACCAGTTGTGACACGTGTGAGACGTGTCGTATACTTTTTGAATACGTGTGACGCATATGAAAACATTGTGAGTGAATCCAATGTGTGTGAGTTTGATTTTGAGTGTGTCCGATTAACTTTAAGACACGTGTGATGCGTGTGCGGATATGTGGGAGTGAATCCACTTAAATACATAATGACATTGTGAGTGAATCCCATGTAAAACAATTAATGTGTTTGATCACTCATGTGTGCTGATAGTTATAACCTAGGACGATTGTTTTCTCAAACGGGAGGACTATCACGAGAGTGAGATTTTTCAAAATATTTTATCATGGGAGTGAATCCAAATAATTATGTGTGATGCATGGTTCATGTGTGAAGCATGGTCATGAATGATTTCCATTTGTTATAATTATTTTTGTGAGTGATTTTCCAAAGTAATTGTGAACTAACATTGTGGACTATGTTGAGTATAGATCATGAGTTCAAGACGACCAAAGTGGACATTGGATGAGATTATCTAGCCAAGCACATGTGTGCTAAATATTTAATTTTGTATGGTTTGGCCCATTGTACATATATTGGGCAAGGTTTATTTTTTATGAGATGCTTTAAAAGCATTGGACTAGAGTTCAGTTTTGTAAAAGCTCAATTTTGGAAAAGCTATGTGTTGCTTGCAAATGAAGATCAATACCAGGATGCAACAAAAACGATACTTAGGGCTCTTGAAAAGAGTTCCACTTTGTAGATGAATGTGGGAGAGGGTTTGATAATAATCCCACATGGGGACTTATGGGAGTTCTAGAATTTTTGTATAAAAGGTGGCTCATTTGAGAGCTTAGACACACTTTGGGCTTAGTTCATGCAAGAGCTCCTTTGAGAGACCTACTCTCCCTCTTCTCCATAGAGGTGAAGACTCTTCTCTCACCCCATCTACATTATTGTATGAGGTAAATCTCTTCATTGAATCATTAGCAATGTCATGAGTCTTTCTCATCCTCTTCTCTAATCATTTTACTCTTATGCATGCTTTTAGTATTTCATTTTTGAGTACATGGATTGATTTGAAGCTTTCATGGAAGCTTGATGCTTGAATGTGTGCATGCTTGTAGGAAGATAGGAGTGGAGTGAGGTCTTTCTCTTTGCTTGAGTGCATAGTGATTGTATTCCTCTTGCTTGTGTTTGTGAATGAAGGGGTGTGTAGGAATGAGGACAAGTTGAGCTTGTGTGTATGCATAGTCTAGTGTCAAGTGATGGTAGCCATGAGCATTCTCTCCATTTGTGGATAAGCTCTTGTGCACCGGTACGGGTCGAATCCCTAGCTCCGAAAGGGATGCAAATCCCATTGGAGTGAGCTTAGTGTGGATCGTACTCCTCTTACTACAAGAGAGAGGGTTTTCCGTCTCTCCATTGGCGCCATTGCCGGGGAGAAGACTCAAATCCGGTTGAGAGTGTGTGGAAACCACCACTATTTCCTCTTTTGGTTGCAAAACCATTGAGTGATTAGGTTAAGATTGGGTGTGTGATCCCGGTGTGAGTGGATAAGGTTAACCATTGAGCGGTTGAGGTTTCTCCCGCATTGTTTTTTATGTTTCATTGCTTTTATGCTTTTTCAAGTACCGTTCATTATGCTTACCTTCATTGTTTTTTGTCATTTCATTCTTTCATGCTCTTCGTTAACACGTGATTAGTAAAAAAAGAAAAAGAAAAAGAAAAGAGGTGCGTTGCTAAGCTCTTCCATAGCTTATGCAAGCCCCATAGACTCCTAAGCATTAAGCCCGCTCAAACATTGCATCGTGTGTAAACGGGCTGAAAGCAGTGAGGAGGAGACGGATTTTAATTGTTTTAATCGTTTTATACTTTGGGATAAGCGAGTTAAAAGCGCAGCAAAGAAAACTATATATATATATATATATATATATATATATATATATATATATAGTTTTACTAAGGCTTTGTAAGGCGGCTGCTGCAGGCGGATGTGTGAAGGCAGTACTGGCCGTTGAGAGAACGTTGAAGGCAGGTGCGAAGGCAGTACTGGCCAGCTGCCAGTTGGTGGAAGATCAGAAGGGTGTAGCGACTGCAGCTGCGAAGGAAGAGGCGGCTGCTGCAGGCGGTAGAAGGTGAAGGGCCGCAAGGAGGAAGGCGGCGAGCTTCAGCTGTGAGAGACGGGTGAAGGCGGCTAAGAGTGAAGGCCGGTGGCGTGGAGAGAGAAGGTCTCAGGCGGCTGGCGGGGTGCTTGGAGCCAAGGAGGCCAACTGAAGTTGTAGAATAGCCGGCAGCAAGAAGCTCAGGCGACTGCAGAGAGCGGGCAGCAAAGGCGGCTGCCTAGCCGTGGAAGGCGCGACTGAAGGAAGGCAACATTCGAAGAAGGGTCTTGGAAAACCTGTGAGTGGTCTTCGGGGTCGGCTGGGGCAGCGACTGTGTGGAGACGGCGGCAGCAGCTCGTTAATAAGAAAACGAACGTGGAAGGTGGCCGGTGGTTGCGCAGCAGAAGCGAGCGGGCAGCAAAGGCAGCTGCCTAGCAGTGGAAGTGAAGGCGGCTGAGGAGAAGTAGGCGGTTGTGCTGGTGTAGAGCGGCCAGTTGTAAGAAGTCGAAGCTGTAGGCGAGGCGTCTGCAGTAGGTGAAGCAGACAACAGCTAAGAGCTGTGGAGCAGCAGACGGCGGCAACAGAGGTTGAAAACGGCAGAAGCAAAGGCCAAGAGAGCTGGCAGTAGTAAAGAGGGCGTCTGACTGAGAGTTGGCAGCATTGAAGAATCGGCGCGGCGACGAATCTGCGAGCGGTGGAGCGTGGAGGATAAGGTAGGTGGTATTTTCCTATTTTTTTTTATTTTTATTTTTTTTAATTTTTAATGTTTTTTTTGTATTTTTAAATTAAAAAAACAACAAAAAAATAATATATATTTTTTTTTACAAAAAAAAATTAAAAAAAATTAAAAACAAAAAAAAACAAAACAAAAAAGAAACAAAAAAAGAATAGAAAAAAAATTAAAAACAAAAAAAGAATAGAAAAAAAATTAAAAAGAAAAAAAAGAATAAAAAAAATTAAAAAGAAAAAAAAAGAATAGAAAAAAAAATTAAAAAGAAAAAAAAGAATAGAAAAAAAAATAGAGAGAAGAAAGAAGGAAAAAATTTAAAAAAAAAATTTTAAAAAAAAATTTAAAATAAAAAAAATTCTTTTTATTTGTTTTTAGGAGTCCATATTGTGTGTATATTTTTTATTTTTTCATTTCTGTATTTTTTAGTATATTTAGTGTAATTTGCATTGTTTTAAATTTTTGTAATATATTTAAAACAAAACAAAACAAAACAAAACAAAAAGAAAAAAGAAAAAGAAGAAAAAATAATTTTTATTTTTTGGAATCCATTGTAAATTATTTAAATTTCTGTACAAAATTTTGCATAATTTAAGTAGCTTGCATTTTTTCTTTTTATTTTTTTATTTTTTGTACTTGCATGCATAATTAGTAGATTTATATTTTTTACAATTAGGCACGACATTTATTAGTTTTTAAAAAAAAAAACAAACAAACAAACAATAAAAACCAACAAAAGGAGAAAAAAAACAAACAAAAGAAAATTTTTGATTTTTTGTAGTTCTTCATTTTTTTTAATTTTTTTGCATAATTAGTGTAACCTGCATTTTTCATTTTTTGTAACTTTGTGCATAGTTAGTATTTTTTTAGTGTGCTTCATAATTTTTGTGTTAAAAAAAAAACATAAAAAACATAAAATCATTTTAAAAAAATCATAATTAAATAAAAATAAAAAAATAATAAAAAAAATTAAAAAAATTAGGATAGATAGTTACACCATACATATTCTTTTTGAGTTGATTTTAGTGATTAGGTAGGGAAAAATATATATATATATATACATATATATATATATATTTATCAAAAAAAAAACAAAACACAAAAACCAAAACCAAGACAAAACAAAAACACATATAAAAAACCAAAACAAAATTTTGACCTTATGCACTTACGGTCAGGACGTCTGATAGATTCTGCCATAGGGCCTAGGGCACCATCTAGAGTGCCTACTCAGGAAAGTGGGACCCAATCGATAGGAAACTTGGCAGATATTGCTGAAACCCTTTCTGAATCCCAATCCGATACCCTTTCCTCTAGAACAAGTAGTTCATTGTCCATGGACAATCTAGGGCCATCAACTAGTTATCCCGTAGCCCAAAATAGGACACCCACACGATCCTTTAATCCATTCGAGGCTGACACCATGGGGTTAACATTCAATGTAAGACTCCAATATGTCTACACAAATGCTCAAGGAGCTGAGATCTTTAGGGACCCACAACAACGCTATCTTGTTAAGATCGCCGACATATTCTCAGAACTTGATAGAGCACCTCTAGTCAATGACCAGGGTAACATGTACATGGGTGGCGATGGTGTTCGCTATGAAGTCACCTACCATCCAGAAAAGGTAGACAAATTAGGGGAGCTCTCTAAAACAGAGTTTTTAGACGTGTCACAACTTTCCAGAGCAAAGGAGTCTAGAGATGACTGGCTCATCGAGCCAGACATGCCTGGACCATCCAATGCCCAATCCTCAAAGCCATCCATAGATGATTTACTTCTTGTAGATCTCAATTTGGACAAGGATAGGAAAGGCAAGTGTAAAATGGATCAGGGGGCTGAATGCCAATGGGAGTTTGTACGACAAATTCCTGTGACAAAGGTCTTACAGGATGAACCACTTCAAGAGGTCTATAAGGATTCGTTAGAGGGATACTATGCCACAACTAAATCGCCAGAGCTGGATCTTCCTCTAGCTTATGTAGTGGTAGTTGAGAAGTGTGCAGGACACATGAACAGAATAGTTGATAAATGGGCCAATGAATATCGAACGTTAGATTGGAAAGAGATTAGGGAACTCACGTGGAAAGGACAACCATTATTTATGGAAGTGTTCTCAACACATACAGCCAAACCAGGAGAGACAGCCTTTCTTGGAGAAACTGTTGCTCCTCCCCTACGAGAATTCACTAGAGAGGGACCTTCAACATCTAAGTGGACCTCAGCTAGTAGCCCAACTCTAGCACCACGATATCGTCCTACACCAAATGTGCGACCACAGGTCACACCACCACAACAACATCTTTCCCACTATGACAATCGGATGAGAAGGGAGCCAACTAGGCCTCCTATAAGTGCACCTCTTGAAATGAGGGTGACAAGATCTTTAGAGGGGTTTGGTGAGGCTGGTAATAGGGTACCCACACCAATTTTGGAAACATGTGGACCATCTCTCCAAAGAGAGGAACAATTCCCACTAAGGGTAAGAGGCCGTAGGCCCTACGATGAGTATTCACGACAAGTAAGGCCATCAACTCTTCAGAAACTGGTAAAGAAATATGAAGGGTCGGGAGATCCATACGACCATGTAGCAGCTTTTAGGCAAGCAGTTCGAGCTGAGCAAGTTGCTGATAAGCATACTCAAATAGAAGGGTTTGGACTCACTCTTGAAGGAAAGGCCCTTGCTTGGTTTCAGGCATTAGAAGCTTCTGACAAAACTTCTTTACGAGTTTTGGAAGAGAGATTCATTGCTGCTTTTTCCTTGATGGGAATTCAACATGACACAGTAGCGCATATCTACTCTTTCAAACAAGGTGAGAATGAGAGTGTTAGAGACTGTGTAAATAGAATGAAGCAGTACATTAATCGTTGCCCAGAAGATGAGAAACCCGCCCAAAGTCGATTAATTTCTCTCTTCTTAAAAGGCCTCAAAAATTCGACACTGCATACACATCTCTATGCTAAGAAACATACAAGTTTCAATGAGTGTTGCCATGATGCTATGGATTTCACCGATAACTTCAAGTTCCAGGATGGTTCTGGCCCTGAGGTGAAACCTAGAAATCAGTGGGGTGATGACCAAAGTTCAGGGTCTAGCGCGCTGGTAAATCCAGATCAGATAGCCAACCTAGTGCTAAGGAGATTAGGACAAACCTATCGTCCACCCATGCAGCCACAACAACAGCAGCAGAGAATGAGGAGTATACTTCCTACAGGTCCTCATCTTTGTGGAGCATGTGGCGGTGATCATAAAACAGAGGACTGTAATACCTTTTCTCCTCTAGTCACAAACCAACCCACAAAGAAGTGGTGCCAAGCCTGTGCTTGGAACTTTACTCATACCACCCAGGATTGTAATCGCATTGCGAGAATGAGACAGGAACGTGAGCAGCCGAGGGGTGGAGTGGCTCCACAAATGTATCAACAATATACAAATTTTGAACGTAAGCCACTGATGACACAAGAACAAGCACGACCTGTTCTTGGTGTTCAACCTCCTGCTCCAGGGACTGCTCCTGTAAGGGTTGTGGACTATGACAATTCAAATATGTGTAGAGAATTGGTAAACCCAGGATATGTGGAGGAAGAATATGTATCATATTCATCCAAAGAAAATATCTTTGAAAGTCCCGCATACCCAAGCCCAGCACTGGTGGAGATTCAACCAGGGGAACAAAACTCTTTAATGTTGCTAGGCGGCTACCAACCTAGGACTCTAGGCCCCTCAGGTCAATGGCAGCCAAGGAAAGTAGAGGCCAAACCAATGGGCCCCTGTTATGAGTGTGGAGAACCCCATTGGGCTCGTGATTGTCCACATCGCTCAAGGCAAGCATCTAGGTCCAATACAACAGCACAACAATTTCCACCAATAGAAAGATATTGTCTGGGGTGTTGTGTCGAACACTTCCCGAAGGATTGTCTGTTGAAACCACATGAGGAAGGCACCTCTCAACCAAAGGTTTCACTTAACCTTGTAGGGGCAATTCCATCACCACCTTCATCTGAGAATGAGGATGTCGTGCCACTTAGAGTCATGACTAGATCACAGACACGAAACGCTGAAATACAGACTGATGAGACACCTCGAACTAGGGACGCAAAGACAAATCTAGTGGACAAGACCCTACAGTCCAATAGAAAAAAAACCACTAGGAGAAAGAAGAACCGAAACAAACAAACTAAAAGTACATCCACTAGTTCTCAGGAGACCTCTAAACAAAACATAAAGGATAAAACTTTTACATCCCAGGAAGTGCGTGAGGAACATCAACCTCAACCTGAGCCTAGTGTTAAACAAGATAAGGCTAGTACGACTGAGGATAGTTCTGGGGGTTCTGTTTTTGTGGATAAAGTGAATGAGACTCTAGAGGCCATCATTGATGCTCATAGAAGTCGCATTGCAGCCTTATCAGAGCTACCCAAAAAGCTTCAAGAATACCCAAACCCTCGTGAGGAGAAGATCAATCTAGCTGTTAATCAGCAACTCATTAGGGAAGCTCAGTCGATACTTGAGGGACCACCACCACCTATTCCTCGTGGCCCAGCCTCTCTTAAGCCAACATTAGAAACCATACCAGAAGTGTCATCAAGTAGGGAAATGAAAAGTGAGTTCATTTCACAAGCTCAGAGCGAAAGGTCTGCACCAATTGACACTCCATTGAAAGAAGAAAGTCTACCATCACCTAGCCTTGTCTTCCCATGCAATGATGAAATTATTGATGCTAATGAGGACATGGCAAATGACATGTGGGCCGCAGTAAATGAGAAAATTAATGAGAACATGTCTTCTGTTAGTTCGCCTCCATTCTCTGAGGTGGATTTTACCAGAGATTCGGAAAACAATTTTGGACGCCCAAGCATTCAGGAGGAAGGTCAAACAATTGTTTCTCCTAGAAGTAAGCATACAATGAAAACCTTACCATCCTATCTGGGAGAATATGAGAACTGTTCTCAAACCTTGAGGATACCCTCCATGCATAAAAGGTTGACTAAGGAGAAAGATATGAGTACGGTGCAAGCTATTTTGTCTGCACCAGTGGCTTGTAACTTACCTTTGCACGAGTTGATAAAGCTTAAACCTGAGTTGTGGAATGATATTACCACATGTTTGTCAGAACAGGTATTGCTACAAAAGGGTCCCCATGAGTGTACTATACACTCTGAAACAAAGCATGTAATGCCAGTTCCTATCAACAAAGTTGGAAAATTTTGTGAAGACGATCAGGGAAATGCTACCCTCCCATTAGAAGTGCGAAAAGTATCTTCAACTGCAATACTTGATAGTGGCGCAGGAGTAGGCATTGTGACAAGGTCCATTTGGGAAAAATGGGGCAAACCAGCTATTAGGAGTACCAGGATGCGTTTGCAGCTAGTAGATGGAAGCTTAGAACATCCCCTTGGGTTGCTTGAGAACATATTGGTCACCACATGTGGGATTGAATATGAGCATACCTTTGCAGTGTTGGATTTTGGAAAGCATCCAAACTATGAAGTGATATTGGGTAGACCATTCATGCGACAATTTCAAATGATTCAAGATTGGGGATACAATTACTTGTACCTCCGACATGATTCTGTCATCACAAGGGTCAACCTAAGAAATCACTCATATCGTGATGTAACAAGGTCTCCAATAGATGAGTTTGATTCTGCTTCATCTGAGGACTCAAAAGTTACATTGTCAGATGGGCGAGAAGATTTATGGATGTGTGGAGCCTCATGTAGGGATTTCAACACTGAGAGACTTAAGGGTAATCGAAGTGTATCTGACGAGGCATACATTCCACAACCCTTCCCTGAGCATTTAATTGATCCACTAGAATGGAGTCATGTCCTTGCAACATTATCGACATGTGCTTTACCAAAGCCAATTCAATTCTGTGACTCAGATGGATATGACATTATACCTATACGAATGGTACAACCACGTGCTCTTCTAGATGATTTGTACTATAGGATTGCATCCACAACAGCACTGCAAGTAGAGGAAGTCTCTGCTACTTCACGAGCTTTATCGTGTCAAAAGGGTAATGTTTCTACCTTACCCAACCCACAATCAAAATCTGCTTTTGAAGCTCCAAAACAAATGATGTGGATAATTGATGAGTACTCAAGTGAGGGCCATGGCTGGCATGTTCCAACTACTCTAGTTGCTGCTCAAAGAAGGCCGGGCAAGAAGGAATTATCAATGTGGCTACCCAAAGATGCGTACAAACTTGTACCATCTAGTCCAGTTGCTAAGCCTCTTAAGAAGCACATAATTTCTAAGCCCAAACCTCGGATTGTTACTCGATGGGTCCCAAAACATGTGCTCAAAGCACAAGGCTATTATGAGGGTGCAACATCAATTTGGCTTCCAAAATGCCATGGATTGCTAAAGGTAAAAGAGTGTTTCAAAAAGATTCCAAGAGTCACCCCTGATTGCCCATATCAGTGGGTACAAAAGAAATCAACACAAACTCTTCAAGAAAGGAAAGGTAGCTGTGATAGCACCTACATATCTACTTGTGTTGATCTTCCTAAAACATGTAAAGAGTCACCAGTTGTCCCAAATTCTCCATGTTACACAATTCCATCATCAACTGGTGTACCTAAGACAAGTCCAAAGGAGTCTCATTTGAGCATAGATTCTGGTACTTCAATGCCTAAATCCTCTTATCTTGCTCAAATTCCAAGACAATTGATAAAATTTTCACCCAAGAAGAACATACCTAAAACCAAAGATAAGGCATTAACACTACAAATGAAGCTCTTTGGTAGATCAATGTTTGAATAGTGTGGTGCCTTACGCCTTTAAAGGATTATATTCTTTTTGAGATAATCTCCACTACCAGCGCAAGGGTAAGTTCAACGACTCCAAAATAAGATCGACAAGCCAGGGCACTTTTCTCCCATTGGGTTTTTTCCCCTCGGCTATATTTGGTGATTGGCACCACTAACAAATTTTATTCTTTTGTTTTTTCTTTGTTTGTTAATAAAACTTTGTGCAGAGATCTCAACTTAAGAAGAGCATCAGATACGCCCCTACAGTCCACCTATCGTACACACAAATTAGGAAGGGGGGAGACATGCTACGCTTACAAAGATCAAGGAGAAGCAATCTGCACAAGATCAGCAATTATTCAAGGCAAACGAACAACATCAACAGGGCACTACAACAGGTGTATGCAAATCTTAATCTTTATTTCTTTAAGTGCTCTTATCTTTCGGATATATGGTTTGCATGTACACAATATTGGCTGGTTTGAGTTTTTGATTTGTAGTTAAAATATGGTGAGTGCATTCTAGAGTCTTAGAAGACTTAGTAAAAGATATGTCTATCCAAAGACAGTGTAGGATATATACCAAGGGAGTATGCCAAGTACTTATGTCTTCAAGGTATATTAGTTATCCCTAGTGGTAGCTATCTCTTAGATATGAGCTAGGTGCTAGGAGTAATAAAAATTTATGAAAATATACCCTACAAAAATATATATATACAAAGTGAATTGCGACATGAAGTGTCTACCGCCATGCGAAGTGCTTGGTAGGACCTGGGGATGTCTCAGCACCTTGGGGCCGATGCCTTGGTTTCCATGGGGTGAACACTGATGTCTAGAAGCTTCAATAGAGGACCTTTGAGGAATCTATCGCCTTGATAGATGTTGGTAGGACTCGGGGGTACACTATGGGCCCTCGAGACCGATGCTTTCATCTTCAAGGGGTACTCCTTAGGTCATAACAGAAAGAAAAAGGGTCTGTCGCCCTTGAGATACTTAGCGGTCTTTAGATTCTCTTGGCGGAGGTCTCTTGGCCATTGCTTGGGTCTCATGGGGATAGAACCTTAATCTTTATCACCTTCTACACACATATCTATAAAAAAAAAAAAAAAACAACAAGAGAGAGCTCCAATCACCTTTGCTCATACTTAGGAGTAGGGTTGCCACTTAGGAGTAACTTACATACTGATAGGACATTGAGACTGCGGTCATAACCGGAGGTGTACAAAGACACTTGCCTTTGCATAGCATTATCTACTACCTAAGTCTCACTTTGACTAGTTTTTACTCACCTCTTTTAGTACTCATTAAAACTTTAATCAGCCTTGCACTTGTATGCTCACGTGTGTAATTATTATTGCTGATTTTGCTTTTCTTTTCTATCAATAAAGGACTTTACTCGTATCAATTGTTTTTTGTTGCAGCTCTTGCTACTACCGCGCTCGAGGACGTGCGCAAAATAGGAAGGGGGGAGTGTTGCTTGCAAATGAAGATCAATACCAGGATGCAACAAAAACGATACTTAGGGCTCTTGAAAAGAGTTCCACTTTGTAGATGAATGTGGGAGAGGGTTTGATAATAATCCCACATGGGGACTTATGGGAGTTCTAGAATTTTTGTATAAAAGGTGGCTCATTTGAGAGCTTAGACACACTTTGGGCTTAGTTCATGCAAGAGCTCCTTTGAGAGACCTACTCTCCCTCTTCTCCATAGAGGTGAAGACTCTTCTCTCACCCCATGTACATTATTGTATGAGGTAAATCTCTTCATTGAATCATTAGCAATGTCATGAGTCTTTCTCATCCTCTTCTCTAATCATTTTACTCTTATGCATGCTTTTAGTATTTCATTTTTGAGTACATGGATTGATTTGAAGCTTTCATGGAAGCTTGATGCTTGAATGTGTGCATGCTTGTAGGAAGATAGGAGTGGAGTGAGGTCTTTCTCTTTGCTTGAGTGCATAGTGATTGTATTCCTCTTGCTTGTGTTTGTGAATGAAGGGGTGTGTAGGAATGAGGACAAGTTGAGCTTGTGTGTATGCATAGTCTAGTGTCAAGTGATGGTAGCCATGAGCATTCTCTCCATTTGTGGATAAGCTCTTGTGCACCGGTACGGGTCGAATCCCTAGCTCCGAAAGGGATGCAAATCCCATTGGAGTGAGCTTAGTGTGGATCGTACTCCTCTTACTACAAGAGAGAGGGTTTTCCGTCTCTCCATTCTATTTATGGCTCCAAGGGCTAAATTTATTAATATGATTTAAGTACCACGTGTGTGGGAGTGGAGCCACACACGTCAGGGGGGAGATTGCACCCAGTCTTGTGTTCTTTGATCTTTCATGTTCTTGATTTATGCTATGATATTATGGGTTATTTCTTTTATTATTTAATTTATGGAATAATCTAATCTCCATATACCATGGTCTTGTAACACTTTATCTTATATATATATATATATATATATATATATATATATATATATATATAGCAAGTTTTTTTGGTATTTTGGTGTAAATTTTTGGCGGGCATTTTAAAATTTTGCAACTATCTTACAACCAAAATGCGAAAAAACAAGCATGACACTTGCCAAAAAGCAACTATGGATAAGCTCATCTATTGTTGCCATATATATATAAGCAGTGATGTGTGTGAACACACTTAGGACCGTCGGGGTACTTTTTCCCTCTTTAGGAGGTTTTTTTCCCCAGCTTGTATATACGCCCATTCTTCTAGGGCTAACTTATCTTTTGCATATTGACACAATCTAATACATTGTGTGTTGTGTGCATTCTTGCTTCTTCTTCTCCAAGCTTTGTGTGCTTTCCTGCAACCCTAATTCCAACAATTGGTATCAGAGCAAGCATCGGCTCCCAGGGCTACGCCGACAGCACCCTCCGACTCACGTTCTCCGATTGAGGTGAGCTTTCACGATCGCTTGTAGGTCCCTATACTCTGCAAATAGGCCCATAGGGCTTTGCGTTCTCAGAAATCGCATCTGAGGTCGTTCTCCGTTTTTGCATTGCAAGTTCTGCACAGGTGTTTTCGTCATTTTCTGCAAAAATTTCGACAATGCAATTTTCTGCAAAACAGGCATACGTATTCTATTGTGGACCGTGCTACATAGCACGAGTTGTTTTTTGTTCAGTCTTTGCTACATTACAGGCAGCTTTTGCATCAGTTTCAGTTAGTGGCCATGGCTGATAACAGCAATGATGTATTTCGCATGTTGTCTGCTGAAGACAAACTGGATGGAGACGGCAACTACCCACTTTGGGCATACATGATGCAGCATGTTTTGGTTGCAAAAGGAGTGTGGAACATTGTGCAGGGTATGGATGTACGTCCAGGTTCTGTGGATGTAGGATCTGTTGAGGATGTTGCAGGTTCTAGCAGCTCTAATGTTGCTGCTGTTTTACCCACTGCTGAACAAGCTCGTTGGGATGGTAAAGATGCGCAGGCTCATGCCTTGATTGCACTTTCTGTCAAACGTAATATCACCCCACATATTCGTTCAGCTAAAATAGCAAAACAGGCTTGGGATATTCTAGCTGGTTTGTATGCAGGTCGTAAGAGGCAAAAATCTCTTACCTGCGTAAAGAGCTAGAATTGAAAGGAAGATGATATGAATGTTTTTCTTGCTGAGATTAAAGATCTCAAAGAACAGTTGATTTCTGCAGGTGAGATTATTCCTGATCATTCTCTTGTGCAGACTGTTCTTGATGCTTTACCTGAGACATATCAGACTTTTGCTTCCACGTGGAGACTTCTTACTGAGGACAGACCTGATGCTGTCAAGTATGATACTTTAGTCATCAACAAGCTCTTGCAAGAAGTGCAGTCCAAGCAAAACAGGGCCAGGTCTGCAATGCATCATTGTTAGTTCACTCGAGTCCTGATAGTGAATGGTCTAATATGTATTTTCTTCCACGTATAGAAAGTACGTATCAATCATTGCACTATCTTGACCATTATATTTGAATTTAACTATATTTTAATAATAATGATAATAAAATTAAACAATGCATAAGTATGAGTTTTAGGCTTACATCTCTAGTGGTAGAAATCATGGTTGGGAGTACCCTCTTGTTTAGGTTGGTCGCCTTTGTCTTCATGTTGAACCACGTTCACAACCACAACTCGATTTTTTTTTTCGGGACACTCATACATAATGTCCTTTGTCGCATCTGTAGCATGTAATTACACGTGATTTTTTATCTCCGTTTATTGGTCTTCTTTGTAGCTTCAATACTCTTTCCATTCACTGGTGGACCATTGTGTTTCTCTACTTTATCTTTGTGTTGAAGCTTCTCAAAATGTGTAAGATCGAGAAGACGGAAGAATATGAGAATCTATCAATGTTGTATCCCTCGGAAATCCATTTTTCTTCTCGCAGTATGTTGCTAGAGAGATGGCATTGCTAAGAGAACGAGGATAAAACATGTTCACTTTTGCTCTAATAATTGGCTTGAGACCTGCTTTGCTCTTTCTCACGCACTTTCTCTATATCTTGAAGTTGCAATAAAGTTTTCCAAAATCTATCAATATAGGCTGATATGTTCTTCTTTTCGAACTGTCTAAAAATATCACATTGCTGTCTGGCTTTACTCTTATATGACGGAGGTAAGAAGTCCTTTTAATCAGCTTCTGGAAGTCTTTCCATGACTTTGGTTTGCGTTTGCCCTATCTAATAACATTCCACCAAAGAGCTGCACTATCTATCAAATGATTAGTAGTACATTTAACCTTATCTTTCTAAAAAAAAGTCACTCTAGAAAAATAATCATCAAGTTGGCTCAACCATGCGAGTATGATGTGTGCATCCTTTTTGCCATCATAATCTTGAAAAGTAAAAGCTTTTCTGCTGATCTTGTGTCCCTTTCAAGACTCTTGAGCTTTGAGAGTAGCTCGCACAGTCCTTTGAATAGGATCGTTTTGACAGAATCCAAAGATCAGATTTAGAATACGCACGCCTTCGCTTCTTGCGTGAGTAAATCTCTACTCAAAATCTTCTTTTTGCCTCTTCTCACTCAACAACTAAACTTGAAGTTGAAGTTACTTGATCTTGGATGGTGGGTGGTTGTGGATAGATTGCCATTGTAAAATATTATGGAATTACATAAATAAAATAGAAAAGGTGGAAAACTTATCTGACTCCCGTATATTTTTGGAAGAAGGGTCGTTGAAGTGCTTGAAGTTGATGGCGTCCCATGAAGAATAAGTATAATAATCCGGTATGTTTTGA